>NC_091330.1:32320776-32495776 GCF_038502225.1 Cherax quadricarinatus
TGCCCATATCTTCTGTATGTACCCTGTGTCCACATCTTCTGTATGTACCCTGTGTCCACATCTTCTGTATGTACCCTGCGTCAACATCTTCTGGATGTACCCTGTGTCCACATCTTCTGTATGTACCCTGTGTCCACATCTTCTGTATGTACCCTGAGTCCACATCTTCTGTATGTACCCTGTGTCCACATCTTCTGGATGTACGCTGTGTCCATATCTTCTGTGTGTACCCTGTGTCCACATCTTCTGCATGTTCCCTGTGTCCACATCTTCTGTATGTACCCTGTGTCCTCATCTTCTGGATGTACCCTGTGTCCACATCTTCTGGATGTACCCTGTGTCCACATCCTCTGTATGTACCCTGTGTCCACATCTTCTGTATGTACCCTGTGTCCACATCTTATGCATGTACCCTGTGTCCACATCTTCTGTATGTACCCTGTGTCCACATCTTCTGGATGTACCATGTGTCCACATCTTCTGTATGTACCCTGTGTCCACATCTTCTGGATGTACCCTGTGTCCACATCTTCTGGTTATACCTTGTGTCCACATCTTCTGTATGTACCCTGTGTCCACATCTTCTGGTTGAACCCTGTGTCCACATCTTCTGTATGTACCCGGTGTCCACACCTTCTGGTTGTACCCTGTGTCCACATCTTCTGTATGTACCCTGTGTCCACATCTTCTGGTTGTACCCTGTGTCCACATCTTCTGTATGTACCCTGTGTCCACATCTTCTGTATGTACCCTGTGTCCACATCTTCTGGATGTACCCTGTGTCCACATCTTCTGGTTGTACTCTGTGTCCACATCTTCTGTTTGTACCCTGTGTCCACATCTTCTGTATGTACCCTGTGTCCACATCTTCTGGATGTACCCTGTGTCCACATCTTCTGGTTGTACCCTGTGTCCACATCTTCTGTTTGTACCCTGTGTCCACATCTTCTGGTTGTACCCTGTGTCCACATCTTCTGGTTGTACCCTGTGTCCACATCTTCTGTATGTACCCTGTGTCCACATCTTCTGTATGTACCCTGTGTCCACATCTTCTGTATGTACCCTGTGTCAACATCTTCTGGATGTACCCTGAGTCCACATCTTCTGTATGTACCCTGTGTCCACATCTTCTGTATGTACCCTGTGTCCACATCTTCTGGTTGTACCCTGTGTCCACATCTTCTGGATGTACCCTGTGTCCACATCTTCTGTATGTACCCTGTGTCCACATCTTCTGTATGTACCCTGTGTCCACATCTTCTGGATGTACGCTGTGTTCACATCTTCTGGATGTACGCTGTGTCCATATCTTCTGTATGTACCCTGTGTCCACATCTTCTGTATGTACCCTGTGTCCACATCTTCTGTATGTACCCTGCGTCCACATCTTCTGGATGTACCCTGTGTCCACATCTTCTGTATGTACCTTGTGTCCACATCTTCTGTATGTACCCTGTGTCCACATCTTCTGGATGTACGCTGTGTCCATATCTTCTGTATGTACCCTGTGTCCACATCTTCTGTATGTACCCTGTGTCCACATCTTCTGTATGTACCCCGTGTCCACATCTTCTGGATGTACCCCGTGTCCACATCTTCTGGATGTTCCCTGTGTCCACATCTTCTGTATGTACCCTGTGTCCACATCATTTGTATGTACCCCGTGTCCACATCTTCTGGATGTACCCCGTGTCCACATCTTCTGGATGTTCCCTGTGTCCACATCTTCTGGATGTACCCTGTGTCCACATCTTCTGTATGTACCCTGTGTCCACATCTTCTGGATGTACCCTGTGTCCACATCTTCTGGATGTACCCTGTGTCCACATCTTCTGTATGTACCCTGTGTCCACATCTTCTGGATGTACCCCGTTTCCACATCTTCTGGATGTGCCCTGTGTCCACATCTTCTGGATGTGCCCTGTGTCCACATCTTCTGTATGTACCCTGTGTCCACATCTTCTGTATGTACCCTGTGTCCACATCTTCTGGATGTACCCTGTGTCCACATCTTCTGTATGTACCCTGTGTCCACATCTTCTGGATGTACCCTGTGTCCACATCTTCTGTATGTAACCCGTGTCCACATCTTCTGTATGTACCCTGTGTCCACATCTTCTGGATGTACCCTGTGTCCACATCTTCTGGATGTACCCTGTGTCCACATCTTCTGGATGTACCCCGTGTCCACATCTTCTGTATGTACCCTGTGTCCACATCTTCTGTATGTACCCTGTGTCCACATCTTCTGGATGTACCCTGTGTCCACATCTTCTGTATGTACCCTGTGTCCATATCTTCTGTATGTACACTGTGTCCACATCTTCTGTATGTAATCCGTGTCCACATCTTCTGTATGTACCCTGTGTCCACATCTTCTGGATATACCCTGTGTCCACATCTTCTGGATGTACCCCGTGTCCACATCACTGTGTAAAAACTCTATGCACATAAAAGGCCCCAAAATTGGTAATTCATTCCCAGTAATTACTAAAGTAACCAGGTCTGGACATCAATTTAATACTTCTCAAAAACCTCTTACTTACCCTAAACTAAATACTCAATATTTAACTTTACCAAAAAATCTCCAAATTCCCAAAATCTTGAAACTTCAGAACGTGATACCCAAAGTTCATATATTGAGTCTAACTACCTTGTAGTCTAACTACCTTCTAGTATAACTACGTTGTAGTCTAACTACCTTGTAGTCTAACTACCTTGTAGTATAACTATCTTGTAGTCTAACTACCTTGTAGTATAACTACCTTGTAGTATAACTACCTTGTAGTATAACTACCTTGTAGTATAACTACCTTGTAGTATAACTACCTTGTAGTCTAACTACTTTGTAGTATAACTACCTTGTAGTATAACTACCTTGTAGTATAACTACCCTGTAGTATAACTACCTTGTTGTCTAACTACCTTGTAGTATAACTACCTTGTAGTCTAACTACCTTGTAGTATAACTACCTTGTAGTACAACTACCTTGTAGTCTAAATAACTTGTAGTCTAACTACCTTGTAGTATAACTACCTTGTAGTATAACTACCTTGTAGTATAACTACCTTGTAGTATAACTACCTTGTAGTATAACTACCTTGTAGTATAACTACCTTGTAGTCTAACTACCTTGTAGTATAACTACCTTGTAGTCTAACTACCTTGTAGTCTAACTACCTTGTAGTATAACTACCTTGTAGTATAACTACCTTGTAGTATAACTACCTTGTAGTATAACTACCTTGTAGTCTAACTACCTTGTAGTATAACTACCTTGTAGTATAACTACCTTGTAGTCTAACTACCTTGTAGTATAACTACCTTGTAGTCTAACTACCTTGCAGTATAACTACCTTGTAGTACAACTACCTTGTAGTCTAACTACCTTGTAGTCTAACTACCTTGTAGTATAACTACCTTGTAGTATAACTACCTTGTAGTCTAACTACCTTGTAGTCTAACTACCTTGTAGTATAACTACCTTGTAGTCTAACTACCTTGTAGTATAACTACCTTGTAGTCTATCTACCTTGTAGTATAACTACCTTGTAGTATAACTACCTTGTAGTATAACTACCTTGTAGTCTAACTACCTTGTAGTATAACTACCTTGTAGTATAACTACCTTGTAGTATAACTACCATGTAGTCTAACTACCTTGTAGTATAACTACCTTGTAGTCTAACTACCTTGTAGTATAACTACCTTGTAGTATAACTACCTTGTAGTATAACTACCTTGTAGTCTAACTACCTTGTAGTCTAACTACCTTGTAGTATAACTACCTTGTAGTATAACTACCTTGTAGTCTAACTACCTTGTAGTTTAATTACCTTGTAGTCTAACTACCTTGTAGTATAACTACCTTGTAGTATAACTACCTTGTAGTCTATCTACCTTGTAGTATAACTACCTTGTAGTATAACTACCTTGTAGTATAACTACCTTGTAGTCTAACTACCTTGTAGTATAACTACCTTGTAGTATAACTACCTTGTAGTATAACTACCTTGTAGTCTAACTACCTTGTAGTATAACTACCTTGTAGTCTAACTACCTTGTAGTACAACTACCTTGTAGTATAACTACCTTGTAGTATAACTACCTTGTAGTCTAACTACCTTGTAGTCTAACTACCTTGTAGTATAACTACCTTGTAGTATAACTACCTTGTAGTATAACTACCTTGTAGTCTAACTACCTTGTAGTTTAATTACCTTGTAGTCTAACTACCTTGTAGTATAACTACCTTGTAGTATAACTACCTTGTAGTCTAACTACCTTGTAGTCTAACTACCTTGTAGTATAACTACCTTGTAGTATAACTACCTTGTAGTCTAACTACCTTGTAGTATAACTACCTTGTAGTCTAACTACCTTGTAGTATAACTACCTTGTAGTACAACTACCTTGTAGTCTAACTACCTTGTAGTCTAACTACCTTGTAGTATAACTATCTTGTAGTATAACTACCTTGTAGTATAACTACCTTGTAGTATAACTACCTTGTAGTCTAACTACCTTGTAGTATAACTACCTTGTAGTCTAACTACCTTGTAGTATAACTACCTTGTAGTCTAACTACCTTGTAGTATAACTACCTTGTAGTACAACTACCTTGTAGTCTAACTACCTTGTAGTCTAACTGCCTTGTAGTCTAACTACCTTGTAGTCTAACTACCTTGTAGTCTAACTACCTTGTAGTCTAACTACCTTGTAGTCTAACTACCTTGTAGTTTAACTACCTTGTAGTCTAACTACCTTCTAGTTTAACTACCTTGTAGTCTAACTACCTTGTAGTCTAACTACCTTGTAGTCTAACTACCTTGTAGTCTAACTACCTTGTAGTTTAATAACCTTGTAGTCTAACTACCTTGTAGTCTAACTACCTTGTAGTCTAACTACCTTGTACTCTAACTACCTTGTAGTCTAACTACCTTGTAGTTTAATAACCTTGTAGTCTAACTACCTTGTAGTCTAACTACCTTGTAGTCTAACTACCTTGTAGTCTATCTACCTTGTAGTCTAACAACCTTGTAGTCTAACTACCTTGTAGTCTAACTACCTTGTAGTCTAACTACCTTGTAGTTTAATAACCTTGTAGTCTAACTACCTTGTAGTCTAACTACCTTGTAGTCTAACTACCTTGTAGTCTAACTACCTTGTAGTCTAACTACCTTGTAGTTTAACAACCTTGTAGTCTAACTACCTTTTAGTCTAACTACCTTGTAGTCTAACTACCTTGTAGTTTAAAAACCTTGTAGTCTAACTACCTTGTAGTCTAACTACCTTGTAGTCTAACTACCTTGTAGTTTAACAACCTTGTAGTTTAACAACCTTGTAGTCTAACTACCTTGTAGTCTAACTACCTTGTAGTTTAACAACTTTGTAGTCTAACTACCTTGTAGTCTAACTACCTTGTAGTTTAATGACCTTGTAGTCTAACTACCTTGTAGTCTAACTACCTTGTAGTCTAACTACCTTGTAGTCTAACTACCTTGTAGTTTAACAACCTTGTAGTCTAACTACCTTGTAGTCCAACTACCTTGTAGTTTAACAACCTTGTAGTCTAACTACCTTGTAGTCTAACTACCTTGTAGTTTAACAACCTTGTAGTCTAACTACCTTGTAGTCTAACTACCTTGTAGTCTAACTACCTTGTAGTCTAACTACCTTGTAGTCTAACTACCTTGTAGTTTAACAACCTTGTAGTCTAACTACCTTGTAGTTTAACAACCCTGTAGTCTAAGTACCTTGTAGTTTAACTACCTTGTAGTCTAACTACCTTGTAGTTTAACAACCTTGTAGTCTAACTACCTTGTAGTTTAACTACCTTGTAGTCTAAGTACCTTGTAGTTTAACAACCTTGTAGTCTAAGTACCTTGTAGTTTAACTACCTTGTAGTCTAACTACCTTGTAGTTTAACAACCTTGCAGTCTAACTACCTTGTAGTTTAACAACCTTGTAGTCTAAGTACCTTGTAGTTTAACTACCTTGTAGTCTAACTACCTTGTAGTTTAATAACCTTGTAGTCTAACTACCTTGTAGTTTAACAACCTTGTAGTCCAACTACCTTGTAGTTTAATAACCTTTTAGTCTAACTATCTTGTAGTTTAACAACCTTGTACTCTAACTACCTTGTAGTTTAATAACCTTGTAGTCTAACTACCTTGTAGTTTAATAACCTTGTAGTCTAACTACCTTGTAGTCTAACTACCTTGTAGTCTAACTAACTTGTAGTCTAACTACCTTGTAGTTTAACAACCTTGTAGTCTAACTACCTTGTAGTTTAACAACCTTGTAGTCTAACTACCTTGTAGTCTAACTACCTTGTAGTCTAACTACCTTGTAGTCTAACTACCTTGTAGTCTAACTACCTTGTAGTTTAACAACCTTGTAGTCTAACTACCTTGTAGTTTAACAACCTTGTAGTCTAACTACCTTGTAGTCTAACTACCTTGTAGTCTAACTACCTTGTAGTTTAACAACCTTGTAGTCTAACTACCTTGTAGTCTAACTACCTTGTAGTTTAACAACCTTGTAGTCTAACTACCTTGTAGTCTAACTACCTTGTAGTTTAACAACCTTGTAGTCTAACTACCTTGTAGTCTAACTACCTTGTAGTCTAACTACCTTGTAGTCTAACTACCTTGTAGTCTAACTACCTTGTAGTCTAACTACCTTGTAGTTTAATAACCTTGTAGTCTAACTACCTTGTAGTCTAACTACCTTGTAGTCTAACTACCTTGTAGTCTAACTACCTTGTAGTCTAACTACCTTGTAGTTTAACAACCTTGTAGTCTAACTACCTTGTAGTCTAACTACCTTGTAGTTTAACAACCTTGTAGTCTAGCTACCTTGTAGTAGTAACTACCTTGTAGTTTAACAACCTTGTAGTCTAACTACCTTGTAGTCTAACTACCTTGTAGTCTAACTACCTTGTAGTCTAACTACCTCGTAGTCTAACTACCTTGTAGTTTAACAACCTTGTAGTATAACTACTTTGTAGTCTAACTACCTTGTAGTTTAACAACCCTGTTGTCTAAGTACCTTGTAGTTTAACAACCCTGTTGTCTAAGTACCTTGTAGTTTAACTACCTTGTAGTCTAACTACCTTGTAGTTTAACAACCTTGTAGTCTAACTACCTTGTGGTTCTACTACCTTGTAGTCTAAGTACCTTGTAGTTTAACTACCTTGTAGTCTAACTACCTTGTAGTTTAACAACCTTGTAGTCTAACTACCTTGTAGTTTAACAACCTTGTAGTTTAAGTACCTTGTAGTTTAACTACCTTGTAGTCTAACTACCTTGTAGTTTAATAACCTTGTAGTCTAACTGCTTTGTAGTTTAACAACCTTGTAGTCTAACTACCTTGTAGTTTAATAACCTTGTAGTCTAACTACCTTGTAGTTTAACAACCTTGTAGTCTAACTACCTTGTAGTTTAATAACCTTGTAGTCTAACTAACTTGTAGTTTAATAACCTTGTAGTCTAACTACCTTGTAGTCTAACTACCTTGTAGTCTAACTACCTTGTAGTCTAACTACCTTGTAGTTTAACAACCTTGTAGTCTAACTACCTTGTAGTCTAACTACCTTGTAGTCTAACTACCTTGTAGTCTAACTACCTTGTAGTTTAACAACCTTGTAGTCTAACTACCTTGTAGTCTAACTACCTTGTAGTCTAACTACCTTGTAGTCAAACTACCTTGTAGTCTAACTACCTTGTAGTTTAACAACCTTGTAGTCTAACTACCTTGTAGTCTAACTACCTTGTAGTATAACAACCTTGTAGTCTAACTACCTTGTAGTTTAACTACCTTGTAGTCTAACTTCCTTGTAGTTTAATAACCTTGTAGTCTAACTACGTTGTAGTTTAACAACCTAGTAGTCTAACTACCTTGTAGTTTAACTACCTTGTAGTCTAACTACCTTGTAGTTTAATAACCTTGTAGTCTAACTACCTTGTACTTTAATAACCTTGTAGTCTAACTACCTTGTAGTCTAACTACCTTTTAGTTTAACAACCTTGTAGTCTAACTACCTTGTAGTCTAACTACCTTGTAGTCTAACTACCTTGTAGTCTAACTACCTTGTAGTCTAACTACCTTGTAGTTTAATAACCTTGTAGTCTAACTACCTTGTAGTCTAACTACCTTGTAGTCTAACTACCTTGTAGTCTAACTACCTTGTAGTCTAACTACCTTGTTGTCTAACTACCTTGTAGTCTAACTACCTTGTAGTTTAACAACCTTGTAGTCTAACTACCTTGTAGTCTAACTACCTTGTAGTTTAACAACCTTGTAGTCTAACTACCTTGTAGTCTAACTACCTTGTAGTCTAACTACCTTGTAGTTTAACAACCTTGTAGTCTAACTACCTTCTAGTCTAACTACCTTGTAGTCTAACTACCTTGTAGTCTAACTACCCTGTAGTCTAACTACCTTGTAGTTTAACAAGCTTGTAGTCTAACTACCTTGTAGTTTAACAACCTTGTAGTCTAACTACCTTGTAGTCTAACTACCTTGTAGTCTATCTACCTTGTAGTTTAATAACCTTGTAGTCTAACTACCTTGTAGTCTAACTACCTTGTAGTCTAACTACCTTGTAGTTTAACAACCTTCTAGTCTAACTACCTTGTAGTCTAACTACCTTGTAGTCTAACTACCTTGTAGTCTAACTACCTTGTAGTATAACTACCTTGTAGTCTAACTACCTTGTAGTCTAACTACCTTGTAGTCTAACTACCTTGTAGTCTAACTACCTTGTAGTCTAACTATCTTGTAGTATAACTACGTTGTAGTCTAACTACCTTGTAGTCTAACTACATTGTAGTCTAACTACCTTGTAGTTTAACTACCTTGTAGTCTAACTACCTTGTAGTTTAACTACCTTGTAGTCTAACTACCTTGTAGTCTAACTACCTTGTAGTCTAACTACCTTGTAGTCTAACTACCTTGTAGTTTAACAACCTTGTAGTCTAACTACCTTGTAGTCTAACTACCTTGTAGTCTAACTACCTTGTAGTTTAATAACCTTGTAGTCTAACTACCTTGTAGTCTAACTACCTTGTAGTCTAACTACCTTGTAGTTTAATAACCTTGTAGTCTAACTACCTTGTAGTCTAACTACCTTGTAGTCTAACTACCTTGTAGTTTAACAACCTTGTAGTCTAACTACCTTGTAGTCTAACTACCTTGTACTTTAATAACCTTGTAGTCTAACAACCTTGTAGTCTAACTACCTTGTAGTCTAACTACCTTGTAGTTTAATAACCTTGTAGTTTAACTACCTTGTATTCTAACTACCTTGTAGTTTAACTACCTTGTAGTCTAACTACCTTGTAGTCTAACTACCTTGTAGTTTAACTACCTTGTAGTCTAACTACCTTGTAGTCTAACTACCTTGTAGTCTAACTACCTTGTAGTCTAACTACCTTGTAGTTTAACAACCTTGTAGTCTAACTACCTTGTAGTTTAACAACCTTGTAGTCTAACTACCTTGTAGTCTAACTACCTTGTACTTTAATAACCTTGTAGTCTAACAACCTTGTAGTCTAACTACCTTGTAGTCTAACTACCTTGTAGTCTAACTACCTTGTAGTTTAACAACCTTGTATTCTAACTACCTACCCAACACAATACCGTCTTACAACCACTTGTAACAGTCTCATACTGTTAATTAACTACTTTCAACACTCACAATGTTATATTCCAATAATATAATTTCAATATTCCTTGTTGAAACTATTGTAATTAGAGTAAAATTACTGTTAACTACAAATAAAAATAAAAAGATGTACAACTGAGTGTGGCCATAATACCTGGCCATGATAGTGTGGCCATAATACCTGGGCATGATAGTGTGGCCCTAACACCTGGGCATGATAGTGTGGCCATAACACCTGGGCATGATAGTGAGGCCATAATACCTGGGCATGATAGTGTGGCCATAATACCTGGGCATGATAGTGTGGCCATAATACCTGGCCATGATAGTGTGGCCATAACACCTGGGCATGATAGTGTGGCCATAATACCTGGGCGTGATAGTGTGGCCATAATACCTGGGCATGATAGTGTGGCCATAATACCTGGCCATGATAGTGTGGCCATAACACCTGGGCATGATAGTGTGGCCATAATACCTGGCCATGATAGTGTGGCCATAATACCTGGGCATGATAGTGTAACCATAATACCTGGGCATGATAGTGTGGCCATAATACCTGGGCATGATAGTGTAACCATAATACCTGGGCATGATAGTGTGGCCATAATACCTGGGCATGATAGTGTGGCCATAATACCTGGGCATGATAGTGTGGCCATAATACCTGGGCATGATAGTGTGGCCATAATACCTGGCCATGATAGTGTGGCCATAACACCTGGGCATGATAGTGTGGCCATAATACCTGGGCATGATAGTGTGGCCATAATACCTGGGCATGATAGTGAGGCCATAATACCTGGGCATGATAGTGTGGCCATAATACCTGGGCATGATAGTGTAACCATAATACCTGGCCATGATAGTGTGGCCATAATACCTGGGCATGATAGTGTGGCCATAATACCTGGGCATGATAGTGTGGCCATAATACCTGGGCATGATACTGTGGCCATAATACCTGGGCATGATAGTGTGGCCATAATACCTGGGCATGATAGTGTGGCCATAATACCTGGGCATGATAGTGTGGCCATAATACCTGGGCATGATAGTGTGGCCATAATACCTGGGCATGATAGTGTGGCCATAATACCTGGGCATGATAGTGTGGCCATAATACCTGGGCATGATAGTGTAGCCATAATACCTGGGCATGATAGTGTGGCCATAATACCTGGGCATGATAGTGTGGCCATAATACCTGGACATGATAGTGTGGCCATAATACCTGGGCATGATAGTGTGGCCATAATACCTGGGCATGATAGTGTAGCCATAATACCTGGGCATGATAGTGTGGCCATAATACCTGGGCATGATAGTGTGGCCATAATACCTGGGCATGATAGTGTGGCCATAATACCTGGGCATGATAGTGTAGCCATAATACCTGGGCATGATAGTGTGGCCATAATACCTGGGCATGATAGTGTGGCCATAATACCTGGGCATGATAGTGTGGCCATAATACCTGGGCATGATAGTGTGGCCATAATACCTGGGCATGATAGTGTGGCCATAATACCTGGGCATGATAGTGTGGCCATAATACCTGGGCATGATAGTGTGGCCATAATACCTGGGCATGATAGTGTGGCCATAACACCTGGGCATGATAGTGTGGCCATAATACCTGGGCATGATAGTGTGGCCATAACACCTGGACATGATAGTGTGGCCATAATACCTGGGCATGATAGTGTGGCCATAACACCTGGGCATGATAGTGTGGCCATAATACCTGGGCATGATAGTGTGGCCATAATACCTGGGCATGATAGTGTGGCCATAATACCTGGGCATGATAGTGTGGCCATAATACCTGGCCATGATAGTGTGGCCATAATACCTGGGCATGATAGTGTGGCCATAATACCTGGGCATGATAGTGTGGCCATAATACCTGGGCATGATAGTGTGGCCATAACACCTGGGCATGATAGTGTGGCCATAATACCTGGGCATGATAGTGTGGCCATAACACCTGGACATGATAGTGTGGCCATAATACCTGGGCATGATAGTGTGGCCATAACACCTGGGCATGATAGTGTGGCCATAATACCTGGGCATGATAGTGTGGCCATAATACCTGGGCATGATAGTGTGGCCATAACACCTGGGCATGATAGTGTGGCCATAATACCTGGGCATGATAATGTGGCCATAACACCTGGGCATGATAGTGTGGCCATAATACCTGGGCATGATAGTGTGGCCATAACACCTGGGCATGATAGTGTGGCCATAATACTGGGGCATGATAGTGTGGCCATAATACCAGGGCATGATAGTGTGGCCATAATACCTGGGCATGATAGTGTGGCCATAATACCTGGCCATGATAGTGTGGCCATAACACCTGGGCATGATAGTGTGGCCATAATACCTGGGCATGATAGTGTGGCCATAATACCTGGGCATGATAGTGTGGCCATAATACCTGGGCATGATAGTGTGGCCATAACACCTGGGCATGATAGTGTGGCCATAATACCTGGGCATGATAGTGTGGCCATAACACCTGGGCATGATAGTGTTGCCATAATACCGGGGCATGATAGTGTGGCCATAATACCTGGGCATGATAGTGTGGCCATAATACCTGGGCATGATAGTGTGGCCATAATACCTGGCCATGATAGTGTAGCCATAACACCTGGGCATGATAGTGTGGCCATAATACCTGGGCATGATAGTGTGGCCATAACACCAGGGCATGATAGTGTGGCCATAACTCCTGGGCATGATAGTGTGGCCATAATACCTGGGCATGATAGTGTGGCCATAATACCTGGGCATGATAGTGTGGCCATAATACCTGGGCATGATAGTGTGGCCATAATACCTGGGCATGATAGTGTGGCCATAATACCTGGCCATGATAGTGTGGCCATAACACCTGGGCATGATAGTGTGGCCATAATACCTGGGCATGATAGTGTGGCCATAATACCTGGGCATGATAGTGTGGCCATAACACCTGGGCATGATAGTGTGGCCATAATACCTGGGCATGATAGTGAGGCCATAACACCTGGGCATGATAGTGTGGCCATAACACCTGGGCATGATAGTGTGGCCATAACACCTGGGCATGATAGTGTGGCCATAACACCTGGGCATGATAGTGTGGCCATAATACCTGGGCATGATAGTGAGGCCATAACACCTGGGCATGATAGTGTGGCCATAACACCTGGGCATGATAGTGTGGCCATAATACCTGGGCATGATAGTGTGGCCATAACACCTGGGCATGATAGTGTGGGCATAATACATGGGCATGATAGTGTGGCCATAATACCTGGGCATGATAGTGTGGCCATAATACCTGGCCATGATAGTGTGGCCATAATACCTTGGCATGATAGTGTAACCATAATACCTGGGCATGACAGTGTGGCCATAATACCTGGGCATGATAGTGTAAAAACAATACCTGGGCATGATAGTGTGGCCATAATACCTGGGCATGATAGTGTGGCCATAATACCTGGGCATGATAGTGTGGCCATAATACCTGGGCATTATAGTGTGGCCATAATACGTGGGCATGATAGTGTGGCCATAATACCTGGGCATGATAGTGTGGTCATAATACCAGGGCATGATAGTGTGGCCATAATACCTGGGCATGATAGTGTGGTCATAATACCTGGGCATGATAGTGTGGCCATAATACCTGGGCATGATAGTGTGGCCATAACACCTGGGCATGATAGTGTGGCCATAATACTGGGGCATGATAGTGTGGCCATAATACCTGGGCATGATAGTGTGGCCATAATACCTGGGCATGATAGTGTGGCCATAATACCTGGCCATGATAGTGTGGCCATAACACCTGGGCATGATAGTGTGGCCATAATACCTGGGCATGATAGTGTGGCCATAATACCTGGGCATGATAGTGTGGCCATAATACCTGGGCATGATAGTGTGGCCATAACACCTGGGCATGATAGTGTGGCCATAATACCTGGGCATGATAGTGTGGCCATAACACCTGGGCATGATAGTGTGGCCATAATACCGGGGCATGATAGTGTGGCCATAATACCTGGGCATGATAGTGTGGCCATAATACCTGGGCATGATAGTGTGGCCATAATACCTGGCCATGATAGTGTGGCCATAACACCTGGGCATGATAGTGTGGCCATAATACCTGGGCATGATAGTGTGGCCATAACACCAGGGCATGATAGTGTGGCCATAACTCCTGGGCATGATAGTGTGGCCATAATACCTGGGCATGATAGTGTGGCCATAATACCTGGGCATGATAGTGTGGCCATAATACCTGGGCATGATAGTGTGGCCATAATACCTGGGCATGATAGTGTGGCCATAATACCTGGCCATGATAGTGTGGCCATAACACCTGGGCATGATAGTGTGGCCATAATACCTGGGCATGATAGTGTGGCCATAATACCTGGGCATGATAGTGTGGCCATAACACCTGGGCATGATAGTGTGGCCATAATACCTGGGCATGATAGTGAGGCCATAACACCTGGGCATGATAGTGTGGCCATAACACCTGGGCATGATAGTGTGGCCATAACACCTGGGCATGATAGTGTGGCCATAACACCTGGGCATGATAGTGTGGCCATAATACCTGGGCATGATAGTGAGGCCATAACACCTGGGCATGATAGTGTGGCCATAACACCTGGGCATGATAGTGTGGCCATAATACCTGGGCATGATAGTGTGGCCATAACACCTGGGCATGATAGTGTGGGCATAATACATGGGCATGATAGTGTGGCCATAATACCTGGGCATGATAGTGTGGCCATAATACCTGGCCATGATAGTGTGGCCATAATACCTTGGCATGATAGTGTAACCATAATACCTGGGCATGATAGTGTGGCCATAATACCTGGGCATGACAGTGTGGCCATAATACCTGGGCATGATAGTGTAACCATAATACCTGGGCATGATAGTGTGGCCATAATACCTGGGCATGATAGTGTGGCCATAATACCTGGGCATGATAGTGTGGCCATAATACCTGGGCATTATAGTGTGGCCATAATACCTGGGCATGATAGTGTGGCCATAATACCTGGGCATGATAGTGTGGTCATAATACCAGGGCATGATAGTGTGGCCATAATACCTGGGCATGATAGTGTGGCCATAATACCTGGGCATGATAGTGTGGCTATAATACCTGGGCATGATAGTGTGGCCATAATACCTGGGCATGATAGTGTGGCCATAATACCTGGGCATGATAGTGTAGCCATAATACCTGGGCATGATAGTGTGGCCATAATACCTGGGCATGACAGTGTGGCCATAATACCTGGGCATGACAATGTGGCCATAATACCTGGGCATGATAGTGTGGCCATAATACCTGGGCATGATTGTGTGGTCATAATACCTGGCCATGATAGTGTGGCCATAATACCTGGGCATGATAGTGTGGCTATAATACCTGGGCATGATAGTGTGGCCATAATACCTGGGCATGATAGTGTGGCCATAATACCTGGGCATGATAGTGTAGCCATAATACCTGGGCATGATAGTGTGGCCATAATACCTGGGCATGAGAGTGTGGCCATAATACCTGGGCATGACAATGTGGCCATAATACCTGGGCATGATAGTGTGGCCATAATACCTGGGCATGATTGTGTGGCCATAATACCTGGCCATGATAGTGTGGCCATAATACCTGGGCATGATAGTGTAACCATAATACCTGGGCATGATAGTGTGGCCATAATACCTGGGCATGATAGTGTGGCCATAATACCTGGGCATGATAGTGTGACCATAATACCTGGGCATGATAGTGTGGCCATAATACCTGGCCATGATAGTGTGGCCATAATACCTGGACATGATAGTGTAACCATAATACCTGGGCATGATAGTGTGGCCATAATACCTGGACATGACAGTGTGGCCATAATACCTGGACATGATAGTGTGGCCATAATACCTTGGCATGATAGTGTGGCCATAATACCTGGGCATGATAGTGTGGCCATAATACCTGGCCATGATAGTGTGGCCATAATACCTGGGCATGATAGTGTGGCCATAATACCTGGGCATGATAGTGTGGCCATAATACCTGGGCATGATAGTGTGGCCATAATACCTGGGCATGATAGTGTGGCCATAATACCTGGGCATGATAGTGTGGCCATAATACCTGGGCATGACAGTGTGGCCATAATACCTGGGCATGATAGTGTGGCCATAATACCTGGGCATGATAGTGTGGCCATAATACCTGGGCATGATAGTGTGGCCATAATACCTGGGCATGATAGTGTGGCCATAATACCTGGGCATGATAGTGTGGCCATAATACCTGGGCATGATAGTGTGGCCATAATACCTGGGCATGATAGTGTGACCATAATACCTGGGCATGATAGTGTGGCCATAATACCTGGCCATGATAGTGTGGCCATAATACCTGGCAATGATAGTGTGACCATAATACCTGGGCATGATAGTGTGGCCATAATACCTTTGCATGATAGTGTGGCCATAATACCTGGGCATGATAGTGTGGCCATAATACCTGGGCATGATAGTGTGGCCATAATACCTGGCCATGATAGTGTGGCCATAATACCTGGCAATGATAGTGTGACCATAATACCTGGGCATGATAGTGTGGCCATAATACCTTTGCATGATAGTGTGGCCATAATACCTGGGCATGATAGTGTGGCCATAATACCTGGGCATGATAGTGTGGCCATAACACCTGGGCATGATAGTGTGGCCATAATACCTGGGCATGATAGTGTGGCCATAATACCTGGGCATGATAGTGTGGCCATAATACCTGGGCATGATAGTGTGGCCATAATACCTGGGCATGAAAGTGTGGCCATAATACCTGGGCATGATAGTGTGCCCATAATACCTGGGCATGATAGTGTGGCCATAATACCTGGGCATGATAGTGTGGCCATAATACCTGGGCATGATAGTGTGGCCATAATACCTGGGCATGATAGTGTAGCCATAATACCTGGGCATGATAGTGTGGCCATAATACCTGGGCATGATAGTGTGGCCATAATACCTGGACATGATAGTGTGGCCATAATACCTGGGCATGATAGTGTGGCCATAATACCTGGGCATGATAGTGTAGCCATAATACCTGGGCATGATAGTGTGGCCATAATACCTGGGCATGATAGTGTGGCCATAATACCTGGGCATGATAGTGTGGCCATAATACCTGGGCATGATAGTGTAGCCATAATACCTGGGCATGATAGTGTGGCCATAATACCTGGGCATGATAGTGTGGCCATAATACCTGGGCATGATAGTGTGGCCATAATACCTGGGCATGATAGTGTGGCCATAATACCTGGGCATGATAGTGTGGCCATAATACCTGGGCATGATAGTGTGGCCATAATACCTGGGCATGATAGTGTGGCCATAATACCTGGGCATGATAGTGTGGCCATAACACCTGGGCATGATAGTGTGGCCATAATACCTGGGCATGATAGTGTGGCCATAACACCTGGACATGATAGTGTGGCCATAATACCTGGGCATGATAGTGTGGCCATAACACCTGGGCATGATAGTGTGGCCATAATACCTGGGCATGATAGTGTGGCCATAATACCTGGGCATGATAGTGTGGCCATAATACCTGGCCATGATAGTGTGGCCATAATACCTGGGCATGATAGTGTGGCCATAATACCTGGGCATGATAGTGTGGCCATAATACCTGGGCATGATAGTGTGGCCATAACACCTGGGCATGATAGTGTGGCCATAATACCTGGGCATGATAGTGTGGCCATAACACCTTGACATGATAGTGTGGCCATAATACCTGGGCATGATAGTGTGGCCATAACACCTGGGCATGATAGTGTGGCCATAATACCTGGGCATGATAGTGTGGCCATAATACCTGGACATGATAGTGTGGCCATAACACCTGGGCATGATAGTGTGGCCATAATACCTGGGCATGATAGTGTGGCCATAACACCTGGGCATGATAGTGTGGCCATAATACCTGGGCATGATAGTGTGGCCATAACACCTGGGCATGATAGTGTGGCCATAATACCGGGGCATGATAGTGTGCCCATAATACCTGGGCATGATAGTGTGGCCATAATACCTGGGCTTGATAGTGTGGCCATAATACCTGGCCATGATAGTGTGGCCATAACACCTGGGCATGATAGTGTGGCCATAATACCTGGGCATGATAGTGTGGCCATAATACCTGGGCATGATAGTGTGGCCATAATACCTGGGCATGATAGTGTGGCCATAACACCTGGGCATGATAGTGTGGCCATAATACCTGGGCATGATAGTGTGGCCATAACACCTGGGCATGATAGTGTGGCCATAATACCGGGGCATGATAGTGTGGCCATAATACCTGGGCATGATTGTGTGGCCATAATACCTGGGCATGATAGTGTGGCCATAATACCTGGCCATGATAGTGTGGCCATAACACCTGGGCATGATAGTGTGGCCATAATACCTGGGCATGATAGTGTGGCCATAACACCAGGGCATGATAGTGTGGCCATAACTCCTGGGCATGATAGTGTGGATATAATACCTGGGCATGATAGTGTGGCCATAATACCTGGGCATGATAGTGTGGCCATAATACCTGGGCAAGATAGTGTGGCCATAATACCTGGGCATGATAGTGTGGCCATAATACCTGGCCATGATAGTGTGGCCATAACACCTGGGCATGATAGTGTGGCCATAATACCTGGGCATGATAGTGTGGCCATAATACCTGGGCATGATAGTGTGGCCATAACACCTGGGCATGATAGTGTGGCCATAATACCTGGGCATGATAGTGAGGCCATAACACCTGGGCATGATAGTGTGGCCATAACACCTGGGCATGATAGTGTGGCCATAACACCTGGGCATGATAGTGTGGCCATAACACCTGGGCATGATAGTGTGGCAATAATACCTGGCATGATAGTGAGGCCATAACACCTGGGCATGATAGTGTGGCCATAACACCTGGGCATGATAGTGTGGCTATAATACCTGGGCATGATAGTGTGGCCATAATACCTGGGCATGATAGTGTGGCCATAATACCTGGGCATGATAGTGTGACCATAATACCTGGGCATGATAGTGTGGCCATAATACCTGGCCATGATAGTGTGGCCATAATACCTGGCAATGATAGTGTGACCATAATACCTGGGCATGATAGTGTGGCCATAATACCTGGGCATGATAGTGTGGCCATAATACCTGGGCATGATAGTGTGGCCATAATACCTGGGCATGATAGTGTGGCCATAATACCTGGGCATGATAGTGTGGCCATAATACCTGGGCATGATAGTGTGACCATAATACCTGGGCATGATAGTGTGGCCATAATACCTGGCCATGATAGTGTGGCCATAATACCTGGCAATGATAGTGTGGCCATAATACCTGGGCATGATTGTGTAGCCATAATACCTGGGCATGATAGTGTGGTCATAATACATGGGCATGATAGTGTGGCCATAATACCTGGGCATGATAGTGTGGCCATAATACGTGGGCATGATAGTGTGGCCATAATACCTGGGCATGATAGTGTGACCATAATACCTGGGCATGATAGTGTGGCCATAATACCTGGCCATGATAGTGTGGCCATAATACCTGGCCATGATAGTGTGGCCATAATACCTGGGCATGATAGTGTAGCCATAATACCTGGGCATGATAGTGTGGTCATAATACCAGGGCGTGATAGTGTGGCCATAATACCTGGGCATGATAGTGTGGCCATAATACGTGTGCATGATAGTGTGGCCATAATACCTGGGCATAATAGTGTGGCCATAATACCTGGGCATGATAGTGTGGCCATAATACGTGGGCATGATAGTGTGGCCATAATACCTGGGCATGATTCCATCAATCCATACAACCATTTATCCAAACATCCATCAAACCATCCATCCATCCATCCATCCAAACATCCATCCAACTATCTACCCATCCATCCAAACATTCATCCTTCCATCCATCCAACCATCCATCCATTCTACCATCCAACTATCCATCCATCAAACTATCAATCCAAACATCCATCCATCCAACCATCCATCCAAACATCCATCCATCAATCCTTCCAACCATCCATTCATCCAACCATCCATCCATCCAACCATCTATCCAACCACCCATCCATCCATCCATACGTCCAACCATCCATCCTTCCAACCACCCATCAAACCATCCGTCCAACCATACATCCATCCATTCATCCAACCATCCATCAATCTATCCATCCAAGCAACCATCCAACCATCCATCCATCCATCCTTTGATCCAACCATCTATCCAACCATCTAACCATCCACCCATTCATCCAACCATCCATCCATTCATCCAACCATCAATCCATCCATCCATCCAACCATCCATCCAAACATCCATCCAACCGTCCAAGCATCCAAACATCCGTCTATCCATCCAACCATCCATCCATCCATCCATCGAACCATCCATCCAAACATCAATCACATCTATCCATCCAACCATCCATCCAAACATCCATCCAACCATCCATCCATCCATCCATCCAACTATCCATCCATTCGTCAATCGAACCATCCATCCAAACATCCATCCAACCGTCCAAGCATCCAAACATCCATCCATCCATCCAACCATCTATGCAACCATCCAACCATCCATCAATCCTTCCATGAAATCATCCATGCAACCATCCATCCGTCCATTCAACCATCCTTCCATCCACCCATCCATCCAACCACCTATCCATCCATCCATCCAACCATCCATCCATTCATCCATCCAATCCATCCATCCATGCATCCAACCATCCATCCATCAATCCATCCATCCATCCATCCAACCATCCATCCATTCATCCATCCAACCGTCCATACAACCATCCGTGCAACAAACCATCCATCCATCCCTCGATCCATCAAACCATCCAACCATCCTTCCATCCATCCAAACTTCCATCCATTCATCCATTCAACCAACCATCCATCCAATTATCCAACCATCTATTCATCCATCCATCTATCCATCCATCCAATCATCCATCCATCCATCAATCCTTCTATCCTTCCATCCATCCATCCAACCATCCATCCAAACGTCCATCCAACCATCCATCCAAACATCTATCCATCCATCCATCTGTCCATTTAACCATCCAACCACACATCCATCCATCCTTCCATCCATCCATCCATCCATCAATCCATCCAAACATTTATCCAAGCATCCATCAAACCATCCATCTACCCATCCATCCATCCAAACATCCATCCAACCATCTATCCATCCATCCATCCAAACATTTATCCATCCATCCATCCAACCATCCATCCATTCTACCATCCAACCATCCATCCATCAAACCATCAATCCAAACATCAATCCATCCAACCATCCATCCAAACATCCATCCAACCATCTATCCTTCCATCCATCCAAACACCCATCAATCAATCCATCCAACCATCCATCCATCCAACCATCCATCCAAACATCTATCCATCCATCCATCTGTCCATTTAACCATCCAACCACACATCCATCCATCCTTCCATCCATCCATCCATCCATCAATCCATCCAAACATTTATCCAAGCATCCATCAAACCATCCATCCACCCATCCATCCATCCAAACATCCATCCAACCATCTATCCATCCATCCATCCAAACATTTATCCATCCATCCATCCAACCATCCATCCATTCTACCATCCAACCATCCATCCATCAAACCATCAATCCAAACATCAATCCATCCAACCATCCATCCAAACATCCATCCAACCATCTATCCTTCCATCCATCCAAACATCCATCCATTATTCAATCCAAACATCCATCCATTCAACCATCAATCTATCCAAGCATTCCTCCATACATCCGTCCATCCATCCATCCTTCCATCCATCCATCCATCCATCCATCCATCCAAACATCCATCAATCCAACAATCCTTCCATCCAACAATCCAACCATCCATCCAACCATCCATCCATCCACCCATCCATCCATCCATGCAACCATCAATCCATCCATCCATCAATCCATCCATCCATCAATCCATTCATCCAACCATCCAATCATCCATCCAACCATCCGTCCACCCATTCATCCATCCAACCACTCATCCATCCCTCCATACATCCAACCATACATCCATCCAACCATCCATCCAACCATCCATCCAACCATCCATCCATCCATTCATCCAACCATCCGTCAATCTATCCATCCAACCATCCATCCAACCATCCATCCAACCATCCATCTATCCAACCATCCATCCATCCCTCCTACCATCTAACCATCCATCCTCCCAACCATCCATGAAACCATCCATCCATCCAACCATCCATCCATCCATCTATCCTTCCATCAATCCAACCATCCATCCATCCATGAATCCTTCTATCCATCCATTCATCCAACCTTCTAACCATAAATCCTCCCAACCATCCATGAAACCATCCATCCATCCAACCATCCATCCATCCAACCATCCATCCATCCATCCATCCATTTATCCATCCATCCAACCATCCATCCATCAATCCATTCAACCGTCCATCCAACCATCCATCAATCAATCCATCCCTCCATCCATTCATCCATCCAACCAACCATCTATCCAACCATCCAAACATCTATCCATCCATCCATCTATCCTTCCATCAATCCAACCATCCATCCATCCATGAATCCTTCTATCCATCCATCCATCCAACCATCCATCCAAACATCCATGCAACCATCCATCCAAACATCCATCCAACCATCTATACATCCATCTATCCATCCAACCATCCATCCACTTATCCATCCATCCATCCATCCAACCATCCATCCAAACAACCACCAAACCATCCATCCATCCAACCATCCATCCAACCATCAATCCATCCAACTTTCCATCCATTAGTCCATCCAACTAACCATCCATCCAACCATTGAACCATCTATTTATCCATCCATCCAATCATCCAACCATTCATCCACTCATCCATCCATCCAACCATCTACCCAACCATCCATCTATCCAACCATCCATCTATCCAACAATCCATCCATCCATCCAACCATCCGTCCTCCCAACCATCCATGAAACCATCCATCCATCCAACCATCCATCCATCCAACCATCCATCCATCCATCTATCCTTCCATCAATCCAACCATCCATCCATCCATGAATCCTTCTATCCATCCATCCATCCAACCTTCTAACCATCCATCCTCCCAACCATCCATGAAACCATCCATCCATCCAACCATCCATCCATCCAACCATCCATCCATCCATCCATCCATTTATCCATCCATCCAACCATCCATCCATCAATCCATTCAACCGTCCATCCAACCATCCATCAATCAATCCATCCCTCCATCCATTCATCCATCCAACCAACCATCTATCCAACCATCCAAACATCTATCCATCCATCCATCTATCCTTCCATCAATCCAACCATCCATCCATCCATGAATCCTTCTATCCATCCATCCATCCAACCATCCATCCAAACATCCATGCAACCATCCATCCAAACATCCATCCAACCATCTATACATCCATCTATCCATCCAACCATCCATCCACTTATCCATCCATCCATCCATCCAACCATCCATCCAAACAACCACCAAACCATCCATCCATCCAACCATCCATCCAACCATCAATCCATCCAACTTTCCATCCATTAGTCCATCCAACTAACCATCCA
The DNA here is from genome assembly GCF_038502225.1 of Cherax quadricarinatus. Lineage (NCBI taxonomy): Eukaryota > Metazoa > Arthropoda > Malacostraca > Decapoda > Parastacidae > Cherax > Cherax quadricarinatus. The sequence goes on from NC_091330.1 coordinate 32,344,271, forward strand.
TCCAACCATTGAACCATCTATTTATTCATCCATCCAATCATCCAACCATTCATCCACTCATCCATCCATCCAACCATCTACCCAACCATCCATCTATCCAACCATCCATCTATCCAACAATCCATCCATCCATCCAACCATCCGTCCTCCCAACCATCCATGAAACCATCCATCCATCCAACCATCCATCCATCCAACCATCCATCCATCCATCTATCCTTCCATCAATCCAACCATCCATCCATCCATGAATCCTTCTATCCATCCATCCATCCAACCTTCTAACCATCCATCCTCCCAACCATCCATGAAACCATCCATCCATCCAACCATCCATCCATCCAACCATCCATCCATCCATCCATCCATTTATCCATCCATCCAACCATCCATCCATCAATCCATTCAACCGTCCATCCAACCATCCATCAATCAATCCATCCCTCCATCCATTCATCCATCCAACCAACCATCTATCCAACCATCCAAACATCTATCCATCCATCCATCTATCCTTCCATCAATCCAACCATCCATCCATCCATGAATCCTTCTATCCATCCATCCATCCAACCATCCATCCAAACATCCATGCAACCATCCATCCAAACATCCATCCAACCATCTATCCATCCATCCATCCATCCATCCAACCATCCATCCACTTATCCATCCATCCATCCATCCAACCATCCATCCAAACAACCACCAAACCATCCATCCATCCAACCATCCATCCAACCATCAATCCATCCAACTTTCCATCCATTAATCCATCCAACTAACCATCCATCCAACCATTGAACCATCTATTTATCCATCCATCCAATCATCCAACCATTCATCCACTCATCCATCCATCCAACCATCTACCCAACCATCCAACCATCCAACCATCCATCTATCCAACAATCCATCCATCCATCCAACCATCCGTCCATTCATCCATCCAAACCATTCATCCACCCATCCAACCATCCATCCATCCATCCATCCTACCATCCATTCAACCACCCATCCATCCAACTATCCATCCAACCATCCACCCATCCAACCGTCCATCCATCCATCCTACCATCCATCCAACTATCCATCCATCAATCCATCCAACCATCCATCCATCCATCCCTCTATCCATCCAACCATCCATCCAACCATCCATCCATCCATCCATCCATCCAACCATCCATCCATTCATCCATCCATCCAACCATCTATCCATCAATGCATCCACACATTCATCCATCCACTCATCCTTCCACCCATCCATCCATCCAACCATCCATCCACCCATCCATCCATCCAACCGTCCATCCATCCATCCACCTATCCATCCAAACATCCATCCAACCATCTAACCAACCATCCTTCCAATCATCCATCCAACCATCCATCCATCAATCCAACCATCCATCCATCCAACTATCCAGCCATCCATGCAAACATCCATGCAACCATCCATCCATCCAAACATCCATCCAACCATCTATCCATCCATCCATCCAAACATCCATCCATCCATTCATCCAACCATCCATCCAAACATCCATTCTTCTATACATCCATCCTTCCATCCCTCCAACCATCCATCCATCCATTCATCGAACCATCCATCCAGACGTCCATCCAACCATCCAAGCATTCAGCCATCCATCCATCCATCCATCCATGCAACCATCCACATATCCATCCATCCTTGCAACCATTCATGCAACCATCCATTCAACCATCCATCCAACCATCCATCCAACCATCCATCCATCCATCCATCCATCCAACCATCCATCCATCCATCCATCCATCTAACTATCCATCTATTCATCCATTCAACCATCCAAGCAACCATCCACGCAACCATCCTTCCATCCATGCATCCAACCATCCTTCCATCCAACCCTCCATCTGTTCATCCATCAAACCAACCATCCGTCCAACCATCCAACCATCTATCCATCCATCCATCTATCCATCCATCCATCCATCCAACCATCCATCCATCCATCCATCCTTCCATCTATCCATCCATCCAACCAACCATTCATCCAAACATCCATCCAACCATCCATCCTAACATCCATCCAACCATCTATCCATCCATCCATCTAACCATCCATCCAAACATCCATCAAACCATCCTTCCATCCATCCATCCATCAATCCAACCATCCATCCAACCATCCATCCAACCATCCATCCATCCAACTTTCCTTCCATTCATCCATCCAACTAACCATCCATCCAACCATCCAACCATCTTTCCATCCATCCATCCATCCATCCATCTAATCATTCAACCATCCATCCACTCATCCATCCATCCAACCACCCACCCAACCATCCAACCATCCAACCATCCATCCATCCAACCATCCATCCATCGATCCAACCAGACATCCAACCATCCATCCGTCCAACCATCTATTCGTTCATCCATCCATCCAACCATCCGACCATCTAACCATCCATCCATCCAACCATCCATCCACCGTCCATCCATCAATCCAACCATCCGTCCATCCATCCATCTATCCATCCGTCAATCCATCCATCGATCCAAACATCCATCCAACCTTACAACCATCCATCCATCCAACCATCCATCCATTCATCCATCCATCCAACCATCCATCCAACCAACCTTCCATCCATTTATTCATCCATGCATCCATCCATGCATCCATTCATCTATCCAACCATCCATCCATCCAACCATCCATCCAACCTCAATCCATCCATTTAACCATCCATCCATCCATCCAACCATCCATCCATCCATCCAATCATCCATCCATCAAACCATTCATCCTACCATCCATTAATTCATCAATCAAACCATCCAGCCATCCATCCATTTATGCAACCATCCATCCATCCATGCATACATCCAATTATCCATCCATCCATCCATCCATCAAACAATCCATCCATCCATCCATTCAGCAAACCAACCATCCATCCATCAATCCATCTTTCCATCCATTCATCCATCCATCCATTCATCCATACTTCCAACCATCCATTCATCCATACATCCAACCATCCATCCATCAAACCAACCGTCCATCCATCCATCCATCCATCCATCCATCCACTGGTTTCCTTGTCAACAGGTGTGTTAGCACAGCTGTGTTGAGACCGTCCACACTAATCATAATATTTATTCCTACCAGTACATGTACAAGGTATACAGACCATAGCTGACATCAGGGACATACTACTATATAGAAAGCCGCTGAGCATTTCCCGCAAATTAGGTCAGTTTTGTCCCAGGATGCGATCCACACCAGTCGACTAACACCGAGGTACCTATTTAACTGCTAGGTGAGCATGGACAGCAGGTGTTTTAAGGAAATAAGCCCTAATGTTTCTACCCGTACCTGGGATCGACCCCCAGACCTCATGTGTGTTGAGTGCACAAGTGATCGAGCTACGGGACAACCTCCGTCATGTTGTCAACAAACACTCTACTGTTTTGCTACTCTATTTCTCCTTAAAATATTAAGTACGTTATTCTTACCACATAAGATGTTCAATATTAATATTTTATTTAATTCAATTTTGACACCATAAATGTTTAACACAAAACTGTGGCTAAGTAGTCGTAGTAGTAGTAGTAGTAGTAGTAGTAGTAGTAGTAGTAGTAGTAGTAGTAGTAGTAGTAGTGGCGGTGGTGGTGGTTGTGGTCGTAACAATTGTATAAGTAGTGGCAGTTAGTAGATAAGAATTGTCAAAGGCTCTTGACGATACACACTGCCTGGTGTTTTTGTGTGTGTGTGTGTGTGTGTGTTCTCTCCTATTTCTGGCTGCAGAGGTGGAGTCGTAGAGCGTGTGCGTGCGTGTTTGTGTGTGTGTACTCACCTAGTTGCACTCACCTAGTTGAGGTTGCGGGGGTCGAGTCCGAGCTCCTGGCCCCGCCTCTTCACTGATCGCTACTGGGTCACTCTCCCTGAGCCGTGAGCTTTATCATACCTCTGCTTAAAGCTATGTATGGATCCTGCCTCCACTACATCGCTTCCCAAACTATTCCACTTACTGACTACTCTGTGGCTGAAGAAATACTTCCTAACATCCCTGTGATTCATCTGTGTCTTCAGCTTCCAACTGTGTCCCCTTGTTACTGTGTCCAATCTCTGGAACATCCTGTCTTTGCACTTGGTGGGATTGAACTCCAGGAGCCAATTGCTGGACCAGGTCTGCAGCCTGTCCAGATCCCTTTGTAGTTCTGCCTGGTCTTCGATCGAGTGAATTCTTCTCATCAACTTCACGTCATCTGCAAACAGGGACACCTCAGAGTCTATTCATTCCGTCATGTCGTTCACAAATACCAGAAACAGCACTGGTCCTAGGACTGACCCCTGCGGGACCCCGCTGGTCACAGGTGCTCACTGTGACACCTCGCCACGTACCATGACTCGCTGCTGTCTTCCTGACAAGTATTCCCTGATCCATTGTAGTGCCTTCCCTGTTATCCCTGCTTGGTCCTCCAGTTTTTGCACCAATCTCTTGTGTGGAACTGTGTCAAACGCCTTCTTGCAGTCCAAGAAAATGCAATCCACCCACCCCTCTCTCTCTTGTCTTACTGCTGTCACCATGTCATAGAACTCCAGTAGGTTTGTGACACAGGATTTCCCGTCCCTGAAACCATGTTGGCTGCTGTTGATGAGATCGTTCCTTTCCAGGTGTTCCACCACTCTTCTCCTGATAATCTTCTCCATGATTTTGCATACTATGCATGTCAGCGACACTGGTCTGTAGTTTAATGCTTCATGTCTGTCTCCTTTTTTAAAGATTGGGACCACATTTGCTGTCTTCCATGACTCAGGCAATCTCCCTGTTTCGATAGATGTATTGAATATTGTTGTTAGGGGTACACATAGCGCCTCTGCTCCCTCTCTCAATACCCATGGGGAGATGTTATCTGGCCCCATTGCCTTTGAGGTATCTAGCTCACTCAGAAGCCTCTTCACTTCTTCCTCGGTTGTGTGCATTGTGTCCAGCACTTGGTGGTGTGCCCCACCTCTCCGTCTTTCTGGAGTCCCTTCTGTCTCCTCTGTGAACACTTCTTTGAATCTCTTGTTGAGTTCTTCACATACTTCACGGTCATTTCTTGTTGTCTCTCCTCCTTCCTTCCTTAGCCTGATTACCTGGTCCTTGACTGTTGTTTTCCTCCTGATGTGGCTGTACAACAGTTTCGGGTCAGATTTGGCTTTCGCTGCTATGTCATTTTCATATTGTCTTTGGGCCTCCCTTCTTATCTGTGCATATTCGTTTCTGGCTCTACGACTGTTCTCCTTATTCTCCTGGGTCCTTTGTCTTCTATATTTCTTCCATTCCCTAGCACACTTGGTTTTTGCCTCCCTGCACCTTTGGGTGAACCATGGGCTCATCCTGGCTTTTTCATTATTCCTGTTACCCTTGGGTACAAACCTCTCCTCAGCCTCCTTGCATTTTGTTGCTACATATTCCATCATCTCATTAACTGGCTTCCCTGCCAGTTCTCTGTCCCACTGAACCCCGTTCAGGTAGTTCCTCATTCCTGTGTAGTCCCCTTTCTTGTAGTTTGGCTTCATTCGTCCTGGCCTTCCTGCTTCTCCCTCCACTTATAGCTCTACTGTGTATTCGAAGCTTAAAACCACATGGTCACTGGCCCCAAGGGGTCTTTCATATGTGATGTCCTCGATATCTGTGATGTGCGTGCATGTGAGTGTGTACTCACCTAATTATGTTGCAGGGGTCAAGACTCAGCTCCTGGACCCGCCTCTTCACTGATCGCTCCTAGGTCCTCTCTCTCTCTGCTCCCTGTGCTTTGTCGTACCTCTTCTTAAAGCTATGTATGGTTTCTGCCTCCACTGCATCACTTGCTAGACTATTCCACTGCCTGACAACCCTATGACTGAGGAAGTACTTCCTAACATCCTTTTGACTCGTCTGAGTCTACAGCTTCCAGTTGTGACCCTTTGTTTCTGTGTCTCCTCTCTGGAACATCCTGTCTCTGTCCACCTTATCTATTCCAACATCATTTTGTATGTCGTTATCATGTCTCCCCTGACCCTCCTGTCCTCCAGCGTCGTCAGGCTGATTTCCCTCAACCTTTCTTCGTAGGACATTCCCCTGAGCTGCAGAAGTAATCTTGTTGCAAACCTTTGCACTTTCTCTAGTTTTTTGACGTGTTTGACCAGGTGTGGGTTCCAAACTGGTGCTGCATACTCCAGTATGGGCCTGACGTATACAGTGTACAGAGTCTTGAACGATTCCTTACTAAGGTAATGGAACGCTATTCTCAGGTTTGTCATGCACCCATATGCTGCAGCAGTTATCTGGTTGATGTGTGCTTCCGCAGACGTGCTCGATGTAATGCTCACCCCACGATCTTTCTCCTTGAGTGGGGTTTGCAGTCTTTGGCCACCTGGTCTATACCTTGCATTTGGCGGGGTTAAATTCGAGAAACCAGTTGCTGGACCGGGTGTTCAGCCTGTCCAGGTCTCTTTGAAGTTCTGCCTGATACTCATCTGGTTTAATTCTCCTCATTAACTTCACATCATCTGCGAACAAGGACACTTCTGAGTCTAACCCTTCCATCATATCATTCACATATACCAAAAATAGCCCTGGTCCTAGGACCAACCCCTGTGGGACCCCGCTCGTCACAGGTGCCCACTGTGATACCTCATCACGTACCATGACTCGTTATTGCCTCCCTGTCAGGTAATCTTGATCCATTGCAGTGCCCTTCCTGTTATATGCATCTGATCCTCCAGCTTCTGCACTAATCTTTCGTGAGGAACTGTGTCGAAGGCCTTCTTGCAGTCCAAGAAGATGCAATCAACCCACCCCTCTCTCTCGTGTCTTACTTCTGTTACTTTATCATAAAACTCCAGAAGGTTTATGACACAGGATTTGCCCTCCATAAATCCATACTGGTACTCTTGTTCCGTGTGCATGTGTGTGTGTGTGTGTGTGTGTGTGTGTGTGTGTGTGTGTGTGTGTGTGTGTGTGTGTGTGTGTGTGTGTGTGTGTGTGTGTATGTGTGTGTGTGTGTGTGTGTGTGTGTGTGTGTGTGTTTGTGTGTGTGTGTTTGTGTGTGTGTGTGTTTGTGTGTGTGTGTGTGTGTGTGTGTTTGTGTGTGTGTGTGTGTGTGTGTGTGTGTTTGTGTGTGTGTGTTTGTGTGTGTGTGTGTGTATGTGTGTGTGTGTATGTGTGTGTGTGTTTGTGTGTGTGTGTGTGTGTGTGTGTGTGTGTGTGTGTGTGTGTGTGTATGTGTGTGTGTGTATGTGTGTGTGTGTTTGTGTGTGTGTGTGTGTGTGTGTATGTGTGTGTGTGTGTGTGTGTGTGTGTGTGTGTGTGTATCTTGCGTCCCTGCATCACGAGTATTTCTGGCTTGGTGTTGTCTTAACGTGTCACGCCTCCTGCAACAACAAAACGTTAAGAAAGTTCCTTTTTATTTATATTTTACAATTAAATACTAACAAACATACATGTGATCTCTGAGCTAACAAAGTTTATTTAAACTATTTACCTTCAACACCTCCAGAGGACCATAACACTAGTGAATCTGACATAAAACTTTTTAAACTTGAGCTGCTGGTATCTGGTCAACACAATATTTCACACTGCCCACTTGATGGGGTCTTCACCCGCTCTCCATTTGTCAGGAGACTTTTTTGACCGGAATTGCTACTCAATTCTGTATGATAATTTTACAGTAGGAAAGAAAGGTTTCTGTGTTGTGTTCTATCACGTAGGATGGGGCTCATACAGAGTGCTGAAATCCGTCAACCTGAGCTTGGAGACTTCAGCATGATAATGAGGATACCGTCAAGCATCCCAACAAGGGTTCACCAGTTACGGAAGCTTCCAAGGTATTAAGAGCACAGGTTATGAATGTCCTGTGATCTGGCCGTAATGGGTGTTGCAGCCAAACAAACTCAGCAAATAAACTATAACATGTATTTCCTTCACCAGATATAATTTGACAGGTATATACAGGTATGTACAGTACACTTATGTACACTATGCACAGAGACTGAATAGTCAGTGTGCCACACGGGGGTGACAGAATGGCAAAAGCAAAAGCCATACTCAACCAGCAGGTAGGCAAGTCTGGCAAATGCTGATCACAAGTGAACCACATCGCCTCAGCACTTGTCGGGCTCACCTGTGATTGGATAATGAACCAAGGTACTAATTTAACGACGGGTTCCCTAATAATCGTTAAGCCTTTAGCACCTGGTACAGTGGCTGGGAGGCAGCCTATATGGGAGTGTGACATATGGCTAATAAACTGTAACATACTTTTTGCATGCCACAAAAGGTTCTAGTATAACTGGAGCTTCTATCACCTACCACGTCGCAATAATTACTCTGTGCTATACATACAACTACACTTTCCAGTCTTTTACCATATTGCTGAAATGAATATCATAATTAGTAAAGAACTTTGTGGAATCTCTAGATTTCCAAGCTGGAATGTTTAATATATATATATATATATATATATATATATATATATATATATATATATATATATATATATATATATATATATATATATATATATATATATATATATATACATATATATATAAAGGTGTAGCTTAAATGTAAATATATAAATTAGTTTAAGTTAACTTCATTCCGTCACTTGAGAGTATGTGCGTGGCTAATCAAAAACTTAGACGGTTTTAAGCTTACTTAAGTTAGCTTCCCTGACAAAAAGACATCACACGAGAAAACAATATTTTAGACAGAAAATTCTTGCATTTAACTGAGGGAGTCAGAAGAACTATCTCATCCAGTGAGGACGCTGAAGATCGTCAGTCCTCAGCCCAGGGTCAGTGTTCTTGATGCTCTTCTGAAGTGTGAACAACAATTTATGAGTTATTGCATCACAGCTCATGAGTAACTACACTGGTCTACAAATTTTGAACAGTTTTTGTGATTCGGAGAAAAAAACTATTTAACTTTGAGCTTTTGTGGGAGGATGCTGGAAACGTATATGACGTCTCCCAATAACGACGCTGAAGAGCGTCAAGCTTCACCCGAGGGTCAGTTACCTAGGCTTGTTGATGCTGTATTGAAGTGTAATGTATGTGACCACAACAACAGATGACTGGCTCAAGTTTCCAAGGAAATTTATTAACATATTTTCCGTGTATATAATGAACTAGCAACATAACTGTGTAATGAAGTCACTTATACTGATTCAACCCGAAGCTTCGTAGCTTGAGTCTTGTATCGCACTTCTGAGCATCTCTGGTTGTTACACAGGGAGCGTCATCCTGGTGTTTAGGAAGATATATCATCACTAGTAAATATCTCAAACTGATGAGTTATTCTGCAGTTATGACAAGGATTTCATTGATTCATTTTTTTACTGTCGTACTTGGTCATCATTTACCTGGATCAAACAAGACATAACAGGTACTATTATGGCGCTAAGATGCATCAGCCATAAAATATTAAAGTCGTTCACATCACGTAAACTGAATATTATATAACGTGAATACAAGGTATTAAAATTCTACACTAATTTACTCATAAAATGGTGACACCTTCACCTACACTGCTAAATTTTACTCTCCTCCGTCATCGCTTATTTTCAGAACATTTTTATTGACTGAAGCTCCATTAGTGAGAATTTTGTAAGTTTTCCAAGACAATCCAGTAAGATGGGAATGTGTTCAATAACTTAGGTCATGCGGCGCGTGAACTTGTCAATTGTTCAAAGAAATCTGCTCAAATGCCTTAGTGAAGAAAATTAGTAAATTCGTAAGACAGGAACTTTCCTTTGTAAAACCGTACTGAGATTCATTAATCAATTTATGCCTTTCAATATAGCTACGAATTGCTTCGGCAATTATTGATTCCATAAATTTACAAACTGTGGTCTATAGTTCGAAGCCAAGGACCTGTCACCTGCCTTGTAAATAGGTATTACATTTGCCATTTTCCACTTATCAGGCACTATGCCAGTTTGTAGTGATATGTTAAAAAGATTAGCCAAAAGTATGCTAAGTTCCTCTTTACATTCATTTAACACCCTTGCAAACAGTTCATCAGGACCTGGGGATTTGTTAGGTTTTAGTTTCTCTATTTGTCTGAGGACCATGTCACTAGTTACCGCAACCGTACATAGTTTATTATCCTGTTCTACATAATCTATTATTTCAGGAATATCGCTAGTATTTTCCTGGGTCAAAACTGAGAGGAAGTTGATATTGAGAATTTCACACATATCCTTATCACTGTCAGTGATCTGACCAGAGTTACTCTTAAGTGGGCCAGTCTTGTCCCTAATCTTACTTCTGTATACCTGAAAGAACCCTTTTGGGTTAGCCTTTGAATCCCTGGCGACCTTAGCCTCATAATCCCTTTTTGCTTTTCTTAATCCTTTTTTTTTTATTTCTCTTTTTATTTGAGTATATTGATTTCTTAACTGCCCATCCCCTTTTTGATACTCCTAAAAATGCCTCTCTTTTGACAAATGAGATGTTTTAATCTATTGTTCATCTATTTGGGATAATTTTTGTTTGATCTAATTTCCCTACTCGGAACAAAAGTTGTCTGGGTAGCTAGAACTATGCTCTGAAAAACGTCATATTGGTAGTCAAGATCACCTACCTGACCCATAGTCAGGTTATCTCAATTTAGCCCACCCAGGGAATTTTTCAGTCCCATGAAGTCGGCCAAGCGAAAGTCTGGGACAGAGATTTGATTGCAGTTATCTGGGTAATTCTATGATAGATTGAAACTAAGTGATTTGTGATCACTTTCCCCAAGCTCATCATTAACCTCAAGATTATTAATTAGTGATTCTTTGTTGGCAAGAACCAAGTCAAATAGACTATTTCCCCTAGCTGGTTCTGTCACAAACTGTTCTAAAAATCAATCCTGAACCGTATCAAGAAAGTCACTAGACTCCAGATTTCCTGTCACATTGTTCAAATCAATTTGTCTAAAGTTAAAATCTCCCATTAATAGAAGATTTTCATATCTAGATGCCTTATGAATTTCGTCCCATAACAGCTTACTACACTCCCTATCAAGGTTTGGGGGCCTATAAATCACACCCAAAATTAATTTGTCATGACCCCCGAGAAACTGAAGCCAAACAGACTCTGTGTTCGATGTTTCTAATCTTATATTATGTCTAAGACAACAATTTAAATAATCTCTGACATACATCGCCACTCCGTCACCCTTCCTGTTGACCCTATCAGTGTGGAATAGTTTATAACCCTTTATGTTGCATTCAGAAGGCATTTCTCTTATCTTTCAGGTTGAACCAGGTCTCCGTTATACCAATAATATTTATATTACCTACACTTGCAAGTAATCTTAGCTCATCTATCTTATTTCTTAGACTCCTACTATTTGTATAGTAAACCTTAAGGAATCTTTAAATAGCACTTGTGCTTAAGGAATTTTTAAAATAGCACTTTTTTTAAAGAATCTTTAAGTAGCACTTGTTCTTAAAGAATCTTTAAATAACACTTGTTCTTAAAGAATCTTTAAATAACACTTGTTTTTAAGGAATGTTTGAACTAACACTTGATGTTACTTACTTCAGGATAACTACGAGATGTGTATCTACGCTCAGTGTGAAGAAGATGGAAACTGTACCACTCGACTCTCCTCCCTGAACACTCAGTGTACTTATCATGGTTACTGTTTCCAAGGTTAGTGTTGCACACTCACTCTCTCTCTCTCTCTCTCTCTCTCTCTCTCTCTCTCTCTCTCTCTCTCTCTCTCTCTCTCTCTCTCTCTCTCTCTCACGGACAAACCCGGGAGAGAAGTACCTGGGAGGAAAGATTGGGAATTAGAGCTCAAAAAATGGAGGAAGAGTGGGGGAGGAAGCTAGCAGAGCTTGGCAGGAGAATGAAGGAGAGGATAGCTGAGGAGAGCAGGAAGTGAGGACTACAAGTCTTAGCAGCAGAAGATAAGATAAAGTGCTTAAATGAGGAACTAAGAAACCTGAAACAGATTAGAGAGACAAATGACAGTACAGACATGACATCAAGAACATCTATACCAGTCACAGACAAGGGGACTGTAGGGATCCAGGGAAAGACGTGCACAATTGAGAGACCTGTAGGCAATGAAAGAGCTATGACACCTGCAGAGACTCCAACAGACAACTGCAATGGCAAGGAACAGGTGAGCAGGAAAGACAGTCCACTGAGCATAGGGGCTGCAGCAAGGGCAGGGACTGAAGGCAGAAACGTTTCGATGGAAGGAACTAAAACACCTCAGAGGATACAAAGGGAGACACAGTGAGAGGAAGAGAGAGAGAGGTCAGTGTTTGTCTATGGGCTCCAAGAAGTCGAAGGGAAAACCTACGATTAAAGAAACGGGGAGGAGAAGAAAGCAATTAAAGGTATCATGAAAGCAATAGGTGAGGGAGACATGACCCATGAGACAAATTTTCAGAGAATTGGGTGGTTTGCGAGTGGAAGGAACCAGCCAGTCACAGTAGTTTTCAAGGCAGAATTAACTTGAACCAGGATCCTGCAGGAGCAAGCACGACTGAGGGCCAAATCAGAGTACCAGAGTGTGTACCTCGATCGCGACAGAACACAAGGAGAAAGAATGATACTGAGAGAGAGGGTGCAAAGATGAAAGGAGGAACGAGATGCAATGAAGATGAGCAGAACCCAGACTCATGTGGAAGGGCAAACACACCGTACAGAAACACTGCAGAAGGACTCCAACCATGACAACCCCAAAGCAACTGACCAATCTAAACCAAAACCCACACACTTTTCCCTCTGCCCCCACCCCCCATATCACAAACCTTACCCCTACAGCAGCCCCCTATGGGCACTCTGCCCCCACCCCCCATCAAAAACCCCACCCAAACTGCGACAACCCCACTGCAACTGAACAATCTAAGCCAAAACCCATACACTGTTCCCTCTCCCCCCACCCCCGCACACCACAAACTCCACCCTACAGCAGCTCTCCAAGGGCACTCTGCCCTCACCCACCCCAACACAAATCCCACCCTCACTGCAAATCCCCATATGCCCCCTCCAGGGCTCCTACTCCCCCAACCCCAATATTTTCCCAGGACCACCGTGACAGATAAGAAGTTGAAGGTGTGGTACACGAATGCAGATGGATTAACAGATAAATACGAGGAGTGGCATGAAAGAATCAATGAGAAGTCCCCAGACATTATAGCAGTCACAGAAACGAAACTCACTGAGACAATAACACAGTCTTCTCACCGGGATATCAGATCCTGAGGAAAGACAGAAGGAGCAGAGGGGGAGGAAGGGTTTGCACTACTCATAAAAAAACCGATGGGGTTTTGAGGAAATGGAAGGCATGGACGAGATGGGAGAAAGGGACTATATAGTAGCTACAATTCAGTCTGGGGAACATAAGGTAGTCATTGCAGTGATGTATAACCCACCACAGAACTGCAGGAGGCCAAGAGAGGAATATGAAGAGAACAACAGAGCGATGGTGGACACACTGGCTGAGGTGGCACGAAGAGCTCAATCGTGCAGAGCAAAGTTACTGGTTATGGGAAAACCTGGAGCCTCACGGGGGTCCTGACACATGGAGAGCCAAGATGATGGATGTGGTACTGGAAAACCTCATGCATCAACACGTCAGGGACACTACCAGAGAGAGAGGGGAGGATGAACCAGGAAGACTTGACCTTGTGTTCACCCTGAGCAGTTCAGACATTGAGGACATCACATGTAAGAGGCCCCTTGGAGCTAGCGATCACGTGGTTCTGAGTTTTGATTACATAGTAGAGCTGCAAGTGGAGAGGGTAACAGGAGTAGATTGGGAAAAGCCAAACTATAAAAGGGGGTGACTAAACAGGTATGAGAAACTTCCTGCGGGAAGTTCAGTAGGACAGAGAACTGGTAGGAAAGTCAGTAAATGAAATAATGGAATATGTAACAACAAAATGCAAGGAGGCAGAGGAAAGGTTTGTTCCCAAGGGCAACAGAATTAATGGGAAGACCAAAGTGAGTCCTTGGTTTACCCAAAGGTGTTGGGAGGCAAAACTAAGTGCATTAGAGAATGGAAGGGGTAGAGAAGGCAAAGGACGCTGGAAAATAAGGAGATCAATCGAAGAACCAGAAACGAGCATGCACAGATAAGGGGGGAGGCCCAGAGACAGTATGAAAACGACATAGCATCAAAAGTCAAGTCTGACCCGAAACTGCTGTATAGCCACATTAGGAGAAAGACAACAGTCAAAGACCAGGTGATCAGGCTGAGGAAAAAGGGTGGGGAACTCACACAAAACGATCAAGATCTATGTGAGGAGCTCAACAAGATGTTTAAGGAAGTATTCACAGTGCAGACAGGAAGGACTCTGGGAAGACAGGACAGAGGGGGACACCAACAGGGAATACACCAACAAGTACTGGATGATATACACACAACTGGGGAGGAGGTGAAGAAGCTGCTAAGTGACCTTGATACCTCAAAGGCAATGAAACCGGACAACATCTCCCCGTGGGTCCTTAGAGAGGGAATGCTGTGCGTCCCATTAACCACAATCTTCAACACATCCCTTGAAACTGGGCAACTACCTGAGGTATGGAAGACGGCAAATGTAGTTCCCATTTTTAAGAAAGGAGACAGAAAAGAGGTGCCAAACTACAGACCCGTGTCACTGACGTGTATAGTATGTAAAGTCATGGAGTAGATTATCAGGAGGAGAGTGGTGGAGCACCTGGAACGAAACAAAAGTATAAATGACAACCAGCACGGTTTCATGGAAGGCAAATCCTGTGTCACAAACCTTCTGGAGTTTTATGATAAAGTAACAGAAGTAAGAGACGAGAGAGAGGGGTTGGTTGATTGCATCTTCTTAGACTGCAAGAAGGTCTTCGACACAGTTCCTCACAAGAGATTAATGCAAAAACTAGAGGATCAGGTGCGTATAACGGGAAGGGCACTGCAATGGATCAGAGAATACCTGACAGGGAGGCAACAACGAGTCATGGTACATGATGAGGTATCACAGTGGGCACCTGTGACGAGCGGGGTCCCACAGGGGTCGGTCCTAGGACCAATTTTATTTTTGGTATATGTGAATGAAATGATGGAAGGGATAGACTCAGGGGTGTCCCTGTTCGCAGATGATGTGAAGTTAATGAGGTGAATTAAACCAGATGAGGATCAGGCAGGCCTTCAAAGTGACCTGGACAGGCTGGACACGTGGTGCAGCAACTGGCTTGTCGAATTCAACCCTGCCAAATGCAAAGTCATGAAGATCGGAGAAGGGCAAAGAAGAACGCAGACAGAGTATGGGCTAGGTCTCCAACTACTGCAAACCTCGCTCAAGGAGAAAGATCTTGGCGTGAGTATAACACCGAACACGTCTCCGGAAGCACACATCAACCAGATAACTGCTGCAACATATGGGCGCCTGGCAAACCTGAGATTAGCATTCCGATACCTAAGTAGGGAATCTTGCAAGACACTGTACACCGTTCACGTCAGGCCCATACTGGAGTATGCAGCACCTGTTTGGAACCCACACTTGATCCAGCACGTCAAGAAATTAGAGAAAGTGCAAAGGTTTGCGACAAGGTTAGTTCCAGAGCTAAGGGAAATGTCCTATGTAGAAAGGTTGAGGGAAATCGGCACAAGCCACCTACTTTTCAGACACATAATAAACCCACACATAATTCGACACATAATTACACACACACACACACACACACACACACACACACACACACACACACACACACACACACACACACACACACACACACACACACACACACACACTTAAATCTGATGAGGACCAGGCAGGACTTCAAAGAGACCTGGACAGACTGGCCACCTGGTCCAGCAAATGGCTTCTCGAATTTAATCCTGCCAAATGCAAAGTCATGAAGATAGGGGAAGGGCACAGACAGAGTATAGGCTAGGTGGCCAAAGACTGCAAACCTCACTCAAGGAGAAAGATCTTGGGGTGAGTATAACACCGAGCATGTCTCCGGAAGCACACATCAATCAGATAACTGCTGCAGCATATGGGCGCCTGGCAAACCTGAGAACAGCATTCCGATACCTTAGTAAGGAATCATTCAAGACACTGTACACCGTGTATGTCAGGCCCATACTGGAGTATGCAGCACCTGTTTGGAACCCGCACTTGATAAAGCACGTCAAGAAACTAGAGAAAGTACAAAGGTTTGCGACAAGGTTAGTTCCAGAGCTAAGGGGAATGTCCTATGAAGAAAGATTAAGGGAAATCGGCCTGACGACACTGGAGGACAGGAGGGTCAGGGGAGACATGATAACGACATATAAAATACTGCGTGGAATAGACAAGGTGGACAAAGACAGGATGTTCCAGGGAGGGGACACAGAAACAAGAGGCCACAATTGGAAGTTGAAGACACAAATGAGTCAGAGAGATAGTAGGAAGTATTTCTTCAGTCATAGAGTTGTAAGGCAGTGGAATAGCCTAGAAAATGACGTAGTGGAGGCAGGAACCATACACAGTTTTAAGACGAGGTTTGATAAAGCTCATGGAGCGGGGAGAGAGAGGGCCTAGTAGCAACCGGTGAAGAGGCGGGGCCAGGAGCTAGGACTCGACCCCTGCAACCACAAATAGGTGAGTGCAAATAGGTGAGTACACACACACACACACACACATACACAAACACACACACACACACACACACACACACACACATACACACACACAAACACATACACACACACACACACACACACACACACACACACACACACACACACCCACATACACACACCCACATACACACACACACACACACACACACACACACACACACACACACACACACACACACACACACACACACACACACACACACACACACACTGTAAGTAAGTGCCGGTAAGTCCCAGGAGGTTAGGGGTCAGGTCACAAGAAGATGTGGGCAGCCAAGGACCACTGAGACTTACCTTAAACGCACAAGCCACCTACCTTTCAGTACATAATAAACCCACACATAATTCCACACACAATTACACACAAAATTACACACACACACACACACACACACACACACACACACACACACACACACACACACACACACACACACACACACACACACACACACACACACATATCCAGACACACATACACTCCCCCCTCACCACCGACATCTCACTACTTTCCCTGATCCCTCCCCTCCGTCGATCACCCTCCCCTCCCCCGTTCACCCTAAACCCTCCCCACCCTTCCCCACTCAGCTCCCACATAGCCACAGTTCCTCCACTACTTCCCCCCCCACACTCTGACATACACACTACTAATCTAACATACAGAACTAATACGTTTCCCACTCTGAGGCAATCAGGATAAAGCAAAAATGGGTTGCCAGAGAGCAACAAGAAAAACCAAGGGACAGGAGGAGGAAAATGCAAAGGAAGATTGGGCAGCAGAGCTCATAAAAAGGGATCATGAATGCGAAAAAGAAACTAGAACTTAGCATGAGAATGGAAGAGAGGATAGATATGGAAAGCAGGAAGTGGGAGGTGCATGTCAAAGCAGCAGAAGCTAGGATACAGAGTTTAGAAGAGGAATTGAAAAATCTGAAACAGCCTAAAGAACTAAAGAACATTTTGGGATTGACAACAGAGACTGCTACCTCAGCCACAAATAAGGGGACTGTAGGGAAAGAAGGGGCACAACTGCATGGAGAAGCTCTATCAGAGGAGACTGTAGCAAATGAAAGAGCTAAGCTTTATGTGGAGGCCCTAACAGACAACAACAGAGCCCAAGGAAAGCCGAGAAGGGAAAATGACAGGCCACTGAGCCCAAGTACATTAGCCAGTGAAACTGATGAAAGGAAAGCTGCAGTGGAGGAAACCAAATTAAATGAGGGGATACACAGGGATATGCAGTGGGAGAATGAAAGGGTGAGGTCAGTCCTTGTGTATGGGCTCCAGGAAGTCGAAGGGGAAACATATGAAGCAAGAAAACAAGGGGAAAAAAAGCAATTGAAAGCATCATGAAAGCAATAGGAGAAGACGATATGACCCAGCTGGAAAATTTTCGGAGAATAGGGGGGTTTGTAAAAAAAAGAACCCGGCCAGTGAGAGTGACCTTCAAGGCAGAAGCGACTCGGACCAGGATCCTGCAGGAGAAAGCACGATTAAGGGACATGGCGGCATACAGAAAGGTGTATCTCGACCGCGACAGAACACAAGAAGAAAGGAAGAAACTGAGAGAGATGGTACAAAAGCGAAAGGAGGAAAGAGAGGGGATGGAGAAGACAGACAGGAGATCCCAGACCCAGGAAGAAGATCAAATACAGCCTCCCTCACAACTTTCTATAGAAGCCTCCCAACCAGGTCAACCCCAGTGCAACCAAACACTCTAAATCAAAACACCCATGCCACATCCAATGCCCCCACCCACTACATTACAAACTTCATCCCCACAGCAACAACCCATAGTTCCTTACCAGGAATCCCACTTCCCCAACCCCAATATACTTCGCAGACCAAAGTCTCAGAAAAGAAGTTGAAGGTGTGGTATACAAATGCAGATGGAATAACAAACAAGTATGAGGAGTGGCACGAAAGAATCAAAGAGACATCCCCAGACATAATAGCACTCACAGAAACAAAACTCACCAGAATAATAACAGATTCAATCTTTCCATCCGGATATCAAATCCTCAGGAAAGACAGAGGGAGGAGAGGGGGAGGAGGAGTTGCACTGCTCATTAAAAACCAGTGGGGTTTTGAGAAAATGGAAGGAATGGATGGCATGGGCGAAAGGGACTACTTAGTAGGAACAATCCAGTCTGAGGGACATCAGGTGATAATTGCAGTAATGTACAACCCACCACAGAACTGCAGGAGGCCAAGAGAAGAATACGATGAGAGCAACAGAGCAATGATCGACACACTAGCCGAGGTGGCCAGGAGAGCACACATGGGGGGAGCAAAGTTACTAGTTATGGGTGATTTCAATCACAAGGAGATTGACTGGGAAAACCTGGAGCCCCATGGGGGTCCCGAAACATAGAGAGCCAAGATGATGGATGTGGTACTGGAGAACCTCATGCATCAACATGTTAGAGACACTACCAGAGAGAGAGGAGAGGATGAACCAGCAAGGCTGGACCTTGTATTCACCATGAGTAGTTCGGACATCGAGGCTATCATGTATGAAAGGCCCCTGGGAGCTAGTGATCATGTGGTTCTTTGCTTCGACTACATAGTTGAGCTCCAAGTGGAGAGAGTAGCAGGAATAGGCTGGGAAAAACCAAACTACAAAAGGAGGAACTACTCAGGCATGAGGAACTTCCTTCAAGACATTCAGTGGGAGAGGGAACTGACAGGAAAACCAGTACAAGAAATGATGGACTATGTAGCAACAAAATGCAAGGAGGCAGAGGAGAGGTTTGTTCCCAAGGGAAACAGAAATAATGGGAAGAACAGAACGAGTCCTTGGTTCACCCAAAGGTGTAGGGAGGCAAAAACTAGGTGTACTAGAGAATGGAAAAGGTACAGAAGACAGAGAACTCAGGAAAATAAAGAAATCAGCCGAAGAGCCAGAAACGAATATGCACAGATAAGAAGGGAGGCTCAGAGACAATATGAAAATGATATAGCATCAAAAGTAAAGACTGACCCGAAGCTGTTGTACAGCCACATCAGGAGGAAAACAACAGTCAAGGACCAGGTAATCAGACTGAGGAAGGGTGATGGGGAATTCACAAGAAACGACCGAGAGGTATGTCAGGAGCTCAACACAAGATTTAAAGAGGTATTTACAGTGGAAACCAGTAGGACTCCAAGAAATCAGAACAGGGGGGGCACACCAGCAAGTGCTGGATGAGGTACATATAACCAAGGAGGAGGTGAAGAAGCTGCTATGCGAACTTGACACCTCAAAGGCGGTGGGACCAGACAACATCTCTCCATGGGTCCTTAAAGAGGGAGCAGAGATATTGTGTGAGCCATTAACAAAGATCTTCAACACATCATTTGAAACTGGGCAACTCCCTGAGGTATGGAAAATGGCAAATGTAGTCCCAATTTTTAAAAAGGGAGACAGACATGAGGCACTAAACTACAGACCTGTATCACTAACGTGTATAGTATGCAAGGTCATGGAGAAGATCATCAGGAGGAGAGTGGTGGGGCACCTGCAAAGAAACAAGTGTATAATTGACAACCAGCACGGTTTCAGGGAAGGAAAATCCTGTGTCACAAACCTACTAGAGTTTTATGACAAGGTGACAGAAGTAAGACAAGAGAGAGAGGGGTGGATCGACTGCGTATTTTTGGACTGCAAGAAGGCCTTCGACACAGTTCCTCACAAGAGGTTACTGCAAAAGCTAGAGGACCAGGCACACATAACAGGAAAGGCACTGCAATGGATCAGAGAATATCTGACAGGGAGGCAACAACGAGTCATGGTACGCGACGAGATGTCAGAGTGGGCGCCTGTGACAAGCGGGGTTCCACAGGGGTCAGTCCTAGGACCTGTGCTGTTCTTGGTATACGTGAACGACATAACGGAAGGGATAGACTCAGAAGTGTCCTTGTTTGCAGATGATGTGAAGTTAATGAGAAGAATCGAATCGGACGAGGATCAGGCAGGACTACAAAGAGACCTGGACAGGCTACAAGCCTGGTCCAGCAACTGGCTCCTTGAATTTAACCCTGCCAAATGCAAAGTCATGAAGATTGGGGAAGGGCAAAGAAGACCGCAGACACAATATAGTTTAGATGGCCAAAGACTGCAAACCTCACTCAAGGAAAAAGATCTCGGGGTGAGTATAACACCGAGTATATCTCCTGAGGCGCACATCAATCAGATAACTGCTGCAGCATACGGGCGCCTGGCAAACCTACGGATAGCGTTCCGATACCTCAGTAAGGATTCGTTTAAGACTCTGTATACCATCTACGTCAGGCCCATACTGGAGTATGCAGCACCAGTTTGGAATCCATACCTAGTCAAGCACGTCAAGAAATTAGAGAAAGTGCAAAGGTTTGCAACAAGACTAGTCCCAGAGCTACGGGGATTGTCTTATGAAGAAAGGTTGAGGGAAATCGGCCTGACGACACTGGAGGCCAGGAGGGTCAGGGGAGACATGATAACGACATATAAAATACTGCGCGGAATAGACGAGGTGGACAAAGACGGGATGTTCCAGAGATGGGACACAGACACAAGAGGTCACAATTGGAAGTTGAAGACTCAGATGAATCAAAGGGATGTTAGGAAGTATTTCTTCAGTCATAGAGTAGTCAGGCCATGGAATAGCCTAGAAAGTGAAGTGGTGGAGGCAGGAACCATACATAGTTTTAAGGCGAGGTATGATAGAGCTCATGGGGCAGAGAGAGAGAGGACCTAGTAGCAATCAGCGAAGAGGCGGGGCCAGGAGCTGTGAATCAACCCCTGCAACCACAAATAGGTGAGTACTCACACACACACACACACACACACGACAAGGTTAGTTCCAGAGCTCAGGGGAATGTCCTATGAAGAAAGATTAAGGGAAGTCGGCCTGACGACACTGGAGGACAGGAGGGTCAGGGGAGACATGATAACGACATATAAAATACTGCCTGGAATAGACAAGGTGGACAAGGACAGGATGTTCCAGGGAGGGGACACAGAAACAAGAGGCCACAATTGGAAGTTGAAGACACAAATGAGTCGGAGAGATAGTAGGAAGTATTTCTTCAGTCATAGAGTTGTAAGGCAGTGGAATAGCCTAGAAAATGACGTAGTGGAGGCAGGAACCATACACAGTTTTAAGACGAGGTTTGATAAAGCTCATGGAGCGGGGAGAGAGAGGGCCTAGTAGCAACCGGTGAAGAGGCGGGGCCAGGAGCTAGGACTCGACCCCTCCAACCACAAATAGGTGAGTACACACACACACACAAACACACACACACACACACACACACACACACACACAAACACACACACACAAACACACACACACACAAACACACACACACACACACACACACACACACACACACACAAACACACACACACACACACACACACACACACACACACAAACACACACACACACAAACACACACACACACAAACACACACACACACAAACACACACACACACACAAACACACACACACACAAACACACACACACACATGTGCCTAGGACAAAATGGTAACAAAATGGTAACTAAAATGTGGAGAAATTTTCTCCAGGAGGGGGGTATCAGCCCCCTTCAGCCCCCTTCAGCCCTTTCAGCCCTGAGGGACCACTCAGAAGGGGCGAGCGTCTTGTTTACTGCTAGAGTGAGTAATTGATCACAGATGCTATGCCACGTAGTCAAATGACCTCTGCTCCTTGCAGCGGTGTTGCAACGTGTATTTTTGTAAGAGACAGTACATCTCTTACTTAGCAGGACAATTAAGGAAAATCCTGCTCCCACTTTATTACCATAGTAAAGATAGTGTACATTGTTGTTTATGATTAAGACAGCAAGAAACAAACATTCTGCTTTGCTTCATCGAGGAGGTGACAAGGATGCAAGGTACTAGGTCAGCGTTTTTTTTTTTTTGTGCTGGGGCAGTGACGGCATGGAGCTGTAGCGTCTGGCAGACTATCTTTGACTCTAGGTAGAGTGACACTGACGCCAGGAGATCTGTGCGTTAGTGTGAGCAAAGTGTCTCTAACACAAACACTTCAGAGAAGTGTGATCAGCTTCTCTTGTGATACATTGTGAACAATAAAGAGAAATCTTGTGGAACATAGTGTACCAGTGTGCGTTTCCTAGACAATGGAAGACGTGGACATCCAAGGACACTTCAGCTTCTATCAAGTCACCGATATCTGTCGAAGGTGTTGAGAACACCATAGCTCACGTTACAAAGAGCAAGGTATGTTACGAATTTCTTGTAGATCGGGGGATTGCGCAATTCTTGAGTCACAAGGAGTTTGTAATCAACCTATAATCGGCAGTAAGGTGTGGACTTTTGAGTCCAAACAAGTAAGTATTTCGTCAGCCATCATCGAATGAAATATGCTGACATAACACCCCCTAGGGGTAATTTATACTTACAAATTGTATCTCTTGACAGCCCACTGTTGTGATGGTTTCGACAGCTTCTAGACCTCGTCTGCAGGGGCGGCTGTGTAGACGATTTGCTGTCATTTATCAGCTAAGTGTTCATTATATATAGTTATAATAAACGCGGCAGGTAAGGCCAAAAATCTCAACAGAGTTTTGGTCGTGCTCGAACCGGATAAAGACCACACTGTGGTCCAAATATGTTGTACTACAGTGTACAAATAACCTATGAGCCAAGGTCCTTCGAAAAAAGCTGTAAAACTAGTGTTTTACAATATAAATCAGTATAAATGAGTCCCTCCAGACTCAATCACAGAGAATGGGCAGCCAAAAGAAAACGGGCGCTCACCCAGCGTTCACCCAACGAAAACGGGAGCTGGGTGACTCACCCAACAAGAAGACGGGGGATGGTATCCTGCACCCTCCATCAACTGCTCCAATCTCGAGAAAATGCTGATTAATACAACAGCAACCCAAGTGATGTTGTTTGTCTGAGTGTATATATATACACAGTGTTTATAATGTTTATAGACAGAAATTAAGAGACAAGATTGTGTTAAAGTTTGTTTCTTATAGATTTACCTGTTATATTAAAGGAACTTATATATAAAGTGTAAACTTTCAAATATATATTAACAGTGAAATTTATATATGTGTAAGTAATATTCACGTGTGATTACAGTTATACAGTGACATTTATAGTGTATAGTGAATGAAGTGTATAACATCGTTATTTACGATTAATCATCATGGTCAGGCTGACACCGTAAACTCTAAGCCATAAACACCAGACACATGTACGGTGTAACCTTCATGGTCATTGACCCTGAGGTTAAGCTTAGTGGGTCAGTAGTGTCTGACTCGATTATTGCTGACTTAAGCATAACAAAAACTCAGCTGTTTATAGCAGTACAGTGTTTTTTAAACACTCTAAGTGTGGTGCTGGAATTTTCAGTATACCATTAAAATGGCTTGTTTGAAAACTCAGTTTCAGTCTTTACAGACTAAGATTACACAATTAGAAAATCTAATTTCAGTCTGTATAGGATTAACTCAAGATACAAACATAGATTTTGATGATCTTGAGATCAAGTTTGAATTATTTACACAGCGTCTGGAAATAATTAATTCAGACTATACACATTATGAAAATAAATTTCTTGAATCAGATCCATCTGAGGATGAAATTAAAAATGTTTTGGATACTTTTAGTGATCAACAATTAAGGTGGACAGGAGTACAGGCTATCTGCCGTAAAACTCTGTCACAGAGACCTACTATAACTAGTGGGCAAACACCTGTTACACCTGTAACAACAACAAGTGTCCCATTACCAAGCTTACCTACATTGTCATTACCTATTTTCCAAGGTCATAATTATGAAGAATTCATTAGTGGTTTTCAATCCATAGTAAATTCACGAACTGACATGGATGAGATTGCTAAGTTCAATTACCTTAAATGTCTTGTGAAGGGAGAACCCTATGAACTGATTAAGTCATTTCTGGTGGTTAAAGGTAATTATCAAATAGCCTTACGTGTCTTAGCAGACAATTACTTCGATGCTGACAAGGCTAGAGTTAGACATGCAGTCTTAATATCAAGCTTGAAGCCACCCAAACATTGTTATTCAGACTTACAGGCATTTAGAATTACATTAGACAATAGTCTCAGATCTCTAGGTGCTAAATATGACCTAAGACAATGTGATTGGTTTATCAGTGGTATTGTACAAGATAAGCTGTCACCACAAACTATTGAACGATTAAATATTATGTTCAATAAACGCTATTTCACTTGTGAGGAAATTAGCAATGGTTTACAAACAATTGTTTCATGCATGCAAGCAACGAGACAAGATGAAAAATCCACAAATCCAGTGGATAACAAACCTTCAACTCAGTATAAAAAGAGTATACCTACTCCCACTAAACCACATAATGGGAAATCCCATATAGGCATTTATCAAGTTGTGAATACAACAGACAGTAAACAAACTGTCATACATAAACGTACTCCAAAATGTGTACTTTGTGATGGAACACATTGGGCACAGTATTGTATTCAATACACATCAATGGAGGCACGTAAACAACGTGTTCATCAGCTGGGAGGAAAATGCTCACTGAAGAAGTGTTTTAAATGCAAGGGTATGCATCATACAGCATTATGCCCAAATACTTTTGCTGAACAGCAGCAGACTTCCACAGAATCAGGAAGTCAACAAGCAACAGCATTAAATGTGAGAGATAAGTTTAAAGCAACTGCTCTCCCGATAGCTCGAGTTGAGTTATCTAATAAATTACACAAAACCAATGTGCTAACACTATTTGATCAAGGCTCACAAAGGTCCTTCATAAGAAGATCAGTGTTGCAGAAACTGAATAAACAACCCTATGCCAAAATACAGTTAGATATAGCTGGTTTTTTCCACAATTCTGGTAAACAGACATATGACCTAGCCAGAATCACTGTTGGTCTAGGAAACAGGAAAAAGACAGTAGAAGCTGTGGTAGTAGATGATTTGCCTAAATCTGTGCAGATCCAGGGATTAAAAGAAACAGTTGCAGCACTGAAAGCAGCTAAGGTCAAGTTAGCCTGTCCTGAACATACAGACGGACACAATTAGTCCAATTGATTTAATCATTGGAAGTGATTATTATCACTGTTTTGTGCAAAATATAGTAAGTTGTTACAAAAAACGCGATTCTAAAAGCTTAGAGATCTCCAGTGAATACTAGAAAGGACTGCCCTTCTAGCATCCAGCCTGTTACTGGGTTTTCGTAACAAGTAGTCAGTATCCTTGTCCAATTATCCATTAAAATTCAGTATGGTTCAACAGTGCTTTAGGATTACAACTGGTAGGCTACTAACTAGAGAAATTAAAATTTAATAAATTTATTAAGTAGTAAGTTGTCTAGAGGTATATTATCAAATTAAATTAAATCACAGCAATCAAAATAAAATCAATCTCTCGAGTTCAATATTATTATGCTGAAAGCACATATCACATTTATAATTCTTAAGTACCGTCAGGTACATTAATATTTAATAAGATATTACAAATATGTACAAGTGTGTGTATGCGTGTAAGTGCTCTTAAGTAGTTAGCTATGTCTCAAGACTCGAATAAGACTTAAACAAGTGACTGACAAAGTCCTCAAATAGACTAACTTCTTGACCGACTGGCAACCCGAACAGTCTGCTAGAGACTCGCTTGCTGGTTGGACAGATTGTCTGTCTGACAGTCTGCTGGAGACTCGCTTGCTGGTTGGACAGATTGTCTGTCTGACAGTCTGCTGGAGACTCGCTTGCTGGTTGGACAGCTTGTCTGTCTGACAGTCTGCTCGAGACTCGCTTGCTGGTTGGACAGATTGTCTGTCTCATTATTCTTGTTAGTTCTGTAGAACTTTGTTCACAGAACATTGTAAAGACTTTGTGATTTTCGACGGTGTACATGACGTTGATGTACAGGGAGCATCACCCATTAAGCAATCACCATATAGGATGAGTCCAACGAAGCATAAAGCATTGAGAGAAGAGGTTGATTTTCTGTTATCTCACGGACTTATTGAGCGCAGTAAAAGTCCATGGGCATCTCCCTGTATTTTAGTGCCTAAACCTGACGGTAGTTTCAGGATGTGCACTGATTACAGGAAAGTGAACTCTGTCACCTTGCCTGATGGTTATCCTCTACCTCGCATTGACGACCTTATTGACCGTGTGTCAGGAGCCCAGTTTGTCAGCCGTTTAGATCTCTTACGAGGCTATTATCAAGCCCCGCTTACTGAACGTGCTCAAGAAATTTGTTACAAAAAACGCGATTCTAAAAGCTTAGAGATCTCCAGTGAATACTAGAAAGGACTGCCCTTCTAGCATCCAGCCTGTTACTGGGTTTTCGTAACAAGTAGTCAGTATCCTTGTCCAATTATCCATTAAAATTCAGTATGGTTCAATAGTGCTTTAGGATTACAACTGGTAGGCTACTAACTAGAGAAATTAAAATTTAATAAATTTATTAAGTCTATAAGTTAGTAGCCTACCAGTTGTAATCCTAAAGCACTATTGAACCATGCTGAATTTTAATGGATAATTGGACAAGGATACTGACTACTTGTTACGAAAACCCAGTAACAGGCTGGATGCTAGAAGGGCAGTCCTTTCTAGTATTCACTGGAGATCTCTAAGCTTTTAGAATCGCGTTTTTTGTAACAAATTTTTTTTTTTTAAATTATGTACACCCAGAGTACAACGTTTAGGAACATCACCGAACAATTCAGGGAAATGCAAAATCATGTTTTTAACATCACCAGCTTTATCAATCCCAAGGTTACTAAGAAAATCGTCTAGTGACTGTAGAGTCACAGAATTTTCTAAACGCACCTCTATACCTCTAGAGATGTCAGGTAGACTGACGTTTTCTTCCTCTGTCCTAGGAAGAATAGAAGTAGTATGTAGAGGACTAGCGTAGTATGCCTTAAGCTGGTTAACATGGTACACATGATTAGATTTCTTTTTCCCAGGCGTACGTACCAAATAATTTACGTCGCTAAGCTTTTTCACTACTTCCAGGGGACCATCATACCTGGCTTGTAGAGCATGACCTGGTACTAATTTCCGAGCCATCACCTTATCTCCTGCTTTAAAAGAACGAGGGACAGCACGCTTGTCATAATGTTGCTTCATTCTAGCTTGGGCTGAAACTAGGTTTTTCAAAGCTAGCTCTCTAGCGGCTGTCAAATGTTGCTGCATTAATGAAGGTGAAGTACTCAATGATGGATTTGATTTTCCTGTCCACACGTCTTTTAACACTGCGAGAGGACCACGCACTTGGTGTCCGAATATTAGTTCAAACGGACTAAATCCGAGACTTTCTTGCTCACTTTCTCTCATAGCGAACAGAAGAAAAGGTATACCCTCATCCCAGTCTCTAGAAAAATGTTCACAATAAGCTCTCATCATGGACTTCAATGTCTGATGAAATCTCTCTAGAGCACCTTGTGACTGTGGATGATAACTGGTTGAAAGTACAGACTTTATTCCTAGGTGGGATAATGCTTCTCGAAAGATCTTAGAAGTGAAATTAGATCCCTGATCTGATTGTATCTCTCGTGGCAATCCAACCTGGGAGAAAAATTTCATCAGCGCTCTCACAATAGCACGAGCATTAATTTTTCTCATAGGAATAGCTTTGGGATAGCGTGTTGCAGCGTCCATAATAGTAAATAAGTATTGGTTTCCTAGTTTGGTTCTAGGCAAAGGACCAACACAATCAATAATAAGACGTGAGAATGGTTCACCATGCACGGTGATAGGAATGAGAGGCGCAGGTGGAGGTGTGTGCGCTGGCTTGCCTGTCACTTGACACACGTGGCAACGTCACACATGATCAGCTACTGTTTCCTTCATCTTTGGCCAAGTAAAATGTTTTGCCAGTTTACCGAGTGTCTTCTTGACACCCAAATGTCCTCCTATGGGACTATTGTGAGCAAAATCAATGGCTTGTTCACGAAATGTAACTGGTAACACTACTAGATTCTTGACTGTGTTGGAAACACTATCAGCTGACAACTTACATGTATTTTTCTCCATCAGTACACCGTTACTATAATAGTAACAATTATCGAGATCCTTTGCTTCGCTCTCAGTAACTGCTATATCTCTCAGTCTTTCCAATGACTGATCAACAAACTGATCCTTGATTAAATCATCATGAGTTAGAAATTTAACGTCAGTTGTGTCTTGACTAGGTTGTTGACTGGGGGGAGTCAGTGTTAATGATCCTGGGCGCAGAGCGTCACTAAACAACATATTCAACCCCAAATCATCGTCATCAACTAACTCAACAGGAGACAAGGATGGTTGTTGAATCTTTGACCCCCTCAAGGAAGGTTCCTTGATGTTGGTGAGGGGCTCTTGATTTAGGGAATTGGATCTGTGCTCCAGTTCCCCGAATTAAGCCTGAATGCCTTCCACATCCCCCCCCCCAGGCGCTGTATAATCCTCCGGGTTTAGCGCTTCCCCCTTGATTATAATAATAATAATGAATCTTTGACATAGCTCTAGTAATTGCGCTGAGAGGAAATAAAATAGGAAGGCGTGAGCGAGAAGTGAGCTACACTAGGCTCAGACACTAGGCTCACTTCTGCTCTAGTTGCTCTTTCTTCAACTTCAAATAGAGCCATGCTTCCTAATTGTGACACTAGGCTTTCTGAATCTGAATCATAATCAGACATCTTTGTATGAGCAGGAAACAATATATCTTTAATTAATGCTCTGACAGTTTCTGCGGTGTAATTCCTGTTATACGTCACACCGAGATACTTGGCTACTTGCCAACACATCTGAAGTTTTAATGTACTTAACTCAGACAAAGTCAGAGTATCAA
The DNA here is from genome assembly GCF_038502225.1 of Cherax quadricarinatus. Taxonomy (NCBI): domain Eukaryota; kingdom Metazoa; phylum Arthropoda; class Malacostraca; order Decapoda; family Parastacidae; genus Cherax; species Cherax quadricarinatus. The sequence goes on from NC_091330.1 coordinate 32,373,725, forward strand.
TTAACTGTTTCACTTTAGCATACATCACGAAAATAATTGTACTACGAGAGAGTGATTATGGGAAACTATAATCCTAATAGGAATTTTAGTGTTGGATGTCTTAGAGCTAGAGCTCATAAACAGTATTTCCATCTCCTTGGATCAAGAGACTCAGTCAGGTACATACATCCACCTGGTATGTTGTACAAGACTAAACTCAAAGTCTTCAGATTAGGAAAGTACTCAAAGTGTTTGATCATAGATTCACTAGTATGTCAAACTGGACAATTTCTCCAACACCTTGGATCAAGAGCATCCCGGACAGTTTCTCCAACACCTTGGATCAAGAGCCTCCCGGACAGTTTCTCCAACACCTTGGATCAAGAGCATCCCGGACAGGCCCCCATTTGTTACAAAAAACGCGATTCTAAAAGCTTAGAGATCTCCAGTGAATACTAGAAAGGACTGCCCTTCTAGCATCCAGCCTGTTACTGGGTTTTCGTAACAAGTAGTCAGTATCCTTGTCCAATTATCCATTAAAATTCAGTATGGTTCAATAGTGCTTTAGGATTACAACTGGTAGGCTACTAACTAGAGAAATTAAAATTTAATAAATTTATTAAGTAGTAAGTTGTCTAGAGGTATATTATCAAATTAAATTAAATCACAGCAATCAAAATAAAATCAGTCTCTCGAGTTCAATATTATTATGCTGAAAGCACATATCACATTTATAATTCTTAAGTACCGTCAGGTACATTAATATTTAATAAGATATTACAAATATGTACAAGTGTGTGTATGCGTGTAAGTGCTCTTAAGTAGTTAGCTATGTCTCAAGACTCGAATAAGACTTAAACAAGTGACTGACAAAGTCCTCAAATAGACTAACTTCTTGACCGACTGGCAACCCGAACAGTCTGCTAGAGACTCGCTTGCTGGTTGGACAGATTGTCTGTCTGACAGTCTGCTGGAGACTCGCTTGCTGGTTGGACAGATTGTCTGTCTGACAGTCTGCTGGAGACTCGCTTGCTGGTTGGACAGCTTGTCTGTCTGACAGTCTGCTCGAGACTCGCTTGCTGGTTGGACAGATTGTCTGTCTCATTATTCTTGTTAGTTCTGTAGAACTTTGTTCACAGAACCTTGTAAAGACTTTGTGATTTTCGACGTTGTACTGAGGTTGTGTGTCACATAGACACTCTGAGTATCTCAGGTCCTTAGCTATAGCTTCTGACCTAATTTTGTACTGGTTCCTGTGTATTGTCACAGTCACAGTTTTACCTATGCTGAACGAAGATTCAGTATTATGGGAGTTTTGTAACTTTGGTGGAGGATCTGCAGATGGTCCCTACTTAGTGTCGTTATATTATCTCCTTGATCCTGATTGTGTCGCAGTCGCATATTGCATTGCTATTGGGCTTAGCATTCTTTGTTGTTCAAGCAGACTGTTCGAGTTGCCAGTCGGTCAAGAAGTTAGTTTATTTGAGGACTTTGTCAGTCACTTGTTTAAGTCTTATTCGAGTCTTGAGACATAGCTAACTACTTAAGAGCACTTACACGCATACACACACTTGTACATATTTGTAATATCTTATTAAATGTTAATGTACCTGACGGTACTTAAGAATTATAAATGTGATATGTGCTTTCAGCACAATAATATTGAACTCGAGAGATTGATTTTATTTTGATTGCTGTAATTAATTTAATTTGATAATATACCTCTAGACAACTTACTACTTAATAAATTTATTAAATTTTAATTTCTCTAGTTAGTAGCCTACCAGTTGTAATCCTAAAGCACTATTGAACCATACTGAATTTTAATGGATAATTGGACAAGGATACTGACTACTTGTTACGAAAACCCAGTAACAGGCTGGATGCTAGAAGGGCAGTCCTTTCTAGTATTCACTGGAGATCTCTAAGCTTTTAGAATCGCGTTTTTTTGTAACATAAGTAAACATGATGTTCACTTGCTGAAAACAGCAGGAGACCACATGATATGTGGTCCCATTCCCTCTCAAAGTGGGAAAGAAGCTGATATTGATTCAGTGGAAAATGTACTAGTTACGAGAATAACCGCTGATCATGTACCACAGCAAAAATTATCATTACTGGAAGAAATGAATGAACCAATTGATAAGTTGTGGGATTTAGATGCGATAGGTATTGATGTAAATAAAACAAGCCCACAAGAGTCTCAGACTTACAACCAATATTTGGACACTGTCAAATATAAAGATGGACAGTATTGGGTTAGGTTACCATGGAAATTAAATCCACCACATCTGCCTAGCAATTATCGCATGGCTTTCGGACAGATGAAAGCACAAATACATGAGCTCAGGAAGAATCCAGAGCTACTGACTGTCTATGATAATATCATACAAGAACAGTTGGACAATAAATTCATTGAGGAAATAGTCGAAGATAAGTTGAAGACAAACGCTCATTATCTCCCGCACCATGGAGTCAGAAAAGATTCTGAAACCACTCCACTACGTGTTGTATATAATTGCAGCGCACGTGCAAATAAAGATGTAGCAAGTCTTAATGACTGATGACCGGACCCTCACTAACTGAGAAGCTTGGAGACGTGCTTATGAAATTTCGCACAAACCCATATGCCTACACGGCTGATATTTCCAAAGCTTTCTTGAGAGTAGGACTACAAGAAATAGATAGAGATTATACTCGATTCTTGTGGCCTGAAAATCCACATGATCCTCAAAGTCCTGTGAAAACTTATCGTTTCAAATCAGTATTATTTGGTGCAACATCCTCTCCATTCTTACTAGAAGCTACTCTAAATACACATTTGAAGAAATCTGAAAGTCCCTTCAAAGAAATCTTAAAGAAAAGTTTCTATGTGGACAATCTTCAAGGTACTGTGAATAAAGAGGAGGATTTGAAATCCTTATACAGAGAAGCTAACAAGGAGATGAAAGAAGCAAATATGCCTCTAAGGATGTGGAATACAAATTCAAAGCAATTAAGGGAACTTATCAAAGAAGATTTCCCTGAAACTGAAATTCCTGATTGCAACAATATGCTGGGACTTAATTGGAACACACAGGAAGATACTTTGAGTCTCACAAAGATAAACAATAAATCATGCAGTACACTCACTAAACGTAGTTTACTCTCAGAGGTATCACAATGTTTTGATCCTCTAGGACTCGTCTCACCAATTACCATAAAAGGTAAAATGCTTATGCAAGATGCATGGAAGCTCAAAATTGGATGGGATGAGAACTTGCCTCTAGAAATGAGTCAAGCATGGGATGAAATATCCAAGGAGTTTAAACAACTTCATCAAATTAAATTTCCCAGACAAATAGGTCAAGAGGGAAACAAGTACACATTACATGTGTTCTGTGATGCGTCAACCAGAGGTTATGGCGCTGTAGCTTACATGAGTAATGCTGAAGGAAGTACACTAATTACTTCAAAGGCCAGGGTAGCACCCTTGAAGGTCAGAACAGTACCACAATTGGAACTGACAGCACTCTATGTAGGTACAAAATTAGCTGTCTATCTCAACAAAGTACTTGATCATCTCACTATTGAGAAAACCGTGATCTGGAGTGATAATGAGGCAGTTCTCCAGTGGTTAAGAAATAATAAGAGTAAGTTGGTCTATGTACAGAACAGAGTAGCAGAAATAAAAGAGATGCAGAGAGATTATATCTTTCTTCACGTCTCTACCCAAGAGAATCCAGCTGACATGTTGTCACGTGGTGTCCCACTCAAGAAATTTGTGAATAATAAATTATGGCTCCACGGACCGAACTGGCTCTCTAATGAAAATAACTGGCCTCAGCAAAAAGCTCACATTATGCCAGAAGAAACAGTCTGCTTGAACACAGCAGAAATAAGTTGTGTAAATACTGCAGACACAACAGAAATAGTCATTGATGGATCTAAATACTCATCTTTGGGTAAACTATTAAGAGTTTCAGCTCTTGTCTTTAAATTCATTAAGGGAATAAAACCTGATTATGAATGTCTTGAACCCATTAAATACTGGGTGAAACTAATACAGAAAGACGTTTTCTCTACAGAATATAAATTTCCAGAAACACAAGATAAATCCCCAAAGAAACTTGTCATGATTAATTCTTTAGGACTTTATCTCGACTCAGAAAAGATTATGAGATGTCGAGGAAGAATTCATAATTCTTCACTACCTAAAGAAGCCATACATCCAATATTGATCCCCAAGAATCATTGGCTAACAAAACTGATTGTGCAAAACGCCCACAGTAACGTGTTACATGGTGGGGTAGCTGACACACTTTGTCATATACGACAATCCTACTGGATACCTCAAGGTCGACAAAGTGTGAAAAAACAAATAAAGGACTGTATTACTTGTCGTCACTACGATATGCGAGTATGTCAGTATCCAGGTCCACCTCCATATCCCTCTGAAAGAGTTTGTCGTATCACTCCATTTGAGGTGACAGGTGTAGATTACACTGGACCAATAATTTTAACTAAAACAGTTGACAAAGTTCCCATCAAGGTGTACATCTGTTTGTTCACTTGTGCTACAACTAGAGCAGTACATCTAGAAGTAGCCACTGACATGTCTGCTGAAACCTTTATCAAATTATTCAGAAGGTTTGCAGCCAGAAGGGCATGTCCCAGACTGATGATTTCAGATAATGCAACGAACTTTGTTGCTGGTGCTGCTTATATAAGCAAGATCTTTGATCAGCCAGAAGTACAACAGATGCTGAATCAACGCAGATGTCGTTGGAGATACATTCCTCCTAAATCTCCATGGCACGGCGGATTTTATGAAAGAATGATCGGCATTGTAAAACGTTGTTTAAGGAAGACTCTTCATCGTCAGAGAATAGACTTAGAAGAATTCCGTACAGTTGTGACTGAAATAGAAAATAGAGACAACAACAGACCTCTAACTTATGTTACCGATGATCTGGACAATTTAGAAGTGTTAAGTCCATCTCATTTACTCCATGGCAGAAGGCTCGAACCTGTTCCTCCCATGAATGATAAAGAAATCATAGAGGATCCTACTTATTTCGAACCTGAGCAACTCAGACGTAAATTCAAACACCTTAATAAAGTGATTGAATGTTGGGAGAAAATTTGGCGAGAAGACTATCTCACCTCATTGAGAGAACACTTCTATGGAGCTGGTGTTCCTGAAAATCATAAGTCCTTAAGACCTGGTGACATAGTGATTATTGACAATGATGGTCCGAGGTCCCAATGGCCACTTGGAAAAATTGTGACCATATATCCTGATGCAAATGGAATCATCAGGACAGTTGATGTTTTGAGCAAAGGTGTAGTGAATAAGTGGACAATAAATAAACTAGTGCCGTTAGAATTACACAGTGTTGAAAACAAAATTAGTGATTCTCCAGACACCACACAGACTAAAGCTGTTCAGAAAAGACAAGCAGCAGTGGTGGCGAGTGAGAAAATCAAATTAATGTTAAGTGATGAATAGTTCACCTGCAGCGAACCTCCGCCGCCCCCCAGTGTGGAGAAATTTTCTCCAGGAGGGGGGTATCAGCCCCCTTCAGCCCCCTTCAGCCCTTTCAGCCCTGAGGGGCCACTCAGAAGGGGCGAGCGTCTTGTTTACTGCTAGAGTGAGTAATTGATCACAGATGCTATGCCACGTAGTCAAATGACCTCTGCTCCTTGCAGCGGTGTTGCAACGTGTATTTTTATAAGAGACAGTACATCTCTTACTTAGCAGGACAATTAAGGAAAATCCTGCTCCCACTTTATTACCATAGTAAAGATAGTGTACATTGTTGTTTATGATTAAGACAGCAAGAAACAAACATTCTGCTTTGCTTCATCGAGGAGGTGACAAGGATGCAAAGTACTAGGTCAGCGTTTTTTTTTTTGTGCTGGGGGCAGTGACGGCATGGAGCTGTAGCGTCTGGCAGACTATCTTTGACTCTAGGTAGAGTGACACTGACGCCAGGAGATCTGTGCGTTAGTGTGAGCAAAGTGTCTCTAACACAAACACTTCAGAGAAGTGTGATCAGCATCTCTTGTGATACATTGTGAACAATAAAGAGAAATCTTGTGGAACATAGTGTACCAGTGTGCGTTTCCTAGACAATGGAAGACGTGGACATCCAAGGACACTTCAGCTTCTATCAAGTCACCGATATCTGTCGAAGGTGTTGAGAACACCATAGCTCACGTTACAAAGAGCAAGGTATGTTACGAATTTCTTGTAGATCGGGGGATTGCGCAATTCTTGAGTCACAAGGAGTTTGTAATCAACCTATAATCGGCAGTAAGGTGTGGACTTTTGAGTCCAAACAAGTAAGTATTTCGTCAGCCATCATCGAATGAAATATGCTGACATAACACCCCCTAGGGGTAATTTATACTTACAAATTGTATCTCTTGACAGCCCACTGTTGTGATGGTTTCGACAGCTTCTAGACCTCGTCTGCAGGGGCGGCTGTGTAGACGATTTGCTGTCATTTATCAGCTAAGTGTTCATTATATATAGTTATAATAAACGCGGCAGGTAAGGCCAAAAATCTCAACATAAAACACACATTATTAATATTATTATTATTATTATTATTATTATTATTATTGTATTATTACAACAAATAATAATCATAATCATCATCATTATTATTCTCATATGTTACGCTAAATAAAGGAACGTTATAAAACTAACGAGTTGAGGTAACATTGAAATTTTTGTCTTGATGATGATAGTTGACTTGTATTTCATGGAACTGGAGCCGACGCTCCTTTTATCAAGACAGTTGATGAAAGTACCGGGAAGACTCTTGGCTAACTTATAGCGTGTTACCTTCAGTATTATAACACCAGCCAAGTAAGATCCTTGAGTGACCTTTATCGTGTCTCAGTCAATATAACACCAGCCAAGTAAGATCCTTGAGTGACCTTTATCGTGTCTCAGTCAATATAACACCAGCCAAGTAAGATCCTTGAGTGACCTTTATCGTGTCTCAGTCAATATAACACCAGCCAACAGAAAGTTAACTTTCTATCAAGTTCAGAAACCGAACTGGTAGTTTAAAGTCAACTGTTGTGTTGATCAAGTATCTCAGTTTAGTCTCTGTCACGTCAAGTTTAGTCTGTGTCACGTCAAGTTTAGTCTGTGTCACATCAAGTTTAGTCTGTGTCACGTCAAGTTTAGTCTGTGTCACGTCAAGTTTAGTCTGTGTCACGTCAAGTTTAGTCTGTGTCACGTCAAGTTTAGTCTGTGTCACGTCAAGTTTAGTCTGTGTCACGTCAAGTTTAGTCTGTGTCACGTCAAGTTTAGTCTGTGTCACGTCAAGTTTAGTCTGTGTCACGTCAAGTTTAGTCTGTGTCACGTCAAGTTTAGTCTGCGTCACGTCAAGTTTAGTCTGCGTCACGTCAAGTTTAGTCTGTGTCACGTCAAATTTAGTCTGCGTCACGTCAAGTTTAGTTTGTGTCACGTCAAGTTTAGTCTGTGTCACGTCAAGTTTAGTCTGTATCACGTCAAGTTTAGTCTGCGTCACGTCAAGTTTAGTCTGTGTCACGTCAAATTTAGTCTGCGTCACGTCAAGTTTAGTTTGTGTCACGTCAAGTTTAGTTTGTGTCACGTCAAGTTTAGTCTGTGTCACGTCAAATTTAGTCTGCGTCACGTCAAGTTTAGTTTGTGTCACGTCAAGTTTAGTTTGTGTCACGTCAAGTTTAGTCTGTGTCACGTCAGGTTGTCTTGAAATATTGTGATCACTGTCTTGCTTATTTTATATAGAAGAAGAAAGTTAAGAATGACAGGCAATATATTATTCATTATTGTTAAGTGCTGAGAATATAATATTTACTCGCGTTTATTTTCTTTAAGCTTTAAAGAACAGAAATTTGCATTCAGTAATACAAACACAGTTTAGAGGCTTGACTTGTGTTAAGTATGACTCACTGGCAGCAGTGTCCAGCAGTGTTGAGAATGGCTCACTGGCAGCAGTGTTGAGTATGACTCACTGGCAGCAGTGTTGAGAATGGCTCACTGGCAGCAGTGTTGAGAATGGTTCACTGGCAGCAGTGTTGAGTATGACTCACTGGCAGCAGTGTTGAGAATGGCTCACTGGCAGCAGTGTTGAGAATGACTCACTGGCAGCAGTGTTGAGAATGGCTCACTGGCAGCAGTGTTGAGTATGACTCACTGGCAGCAGTGTTGAGAATGGCTCACTGGCAGCAGTGTTGAGAATGGCTCACTGGCAGCAGTGTTGAGTATGACTCACTGGCAGCAGTGTTGAGTATGACTCACTGGCAGCAGTGTTGAGAATGGCTCACTGGCAGCAGTGTTGAGTATGACTCACTGGCAGCAGTGTTGAGAATGGCTCACTGGCAGCAGTGTTGAGTATGACTCACTGGCAGCAGTGTTGAGAATGGTTCACTGGCAGCAGTGTTGAGTATGGCTCACTGGCAGCAGTGTTGAGAATGGCTCACTGGCAGCAGTGTTGAGTATGACTCACTGGCAGCAGTGTTGAGAATGGCTCACTGGCAGCAGTGTTGAGTATGACTCACTGGCAGCAGTGTTGAGAATGGCTCACTGGCAGCAGTGTTGAGTATGACTCACTGGCAGCAGTGTTGAGAATGGCTCACTGGCAGCAGTGTTGAGTATGACTCACTGGCAGCAGTGTTGAGAATGGCTCACTGGCAGCAGTGTTGAGTATGACTCACTGGCAGCAGTGTTGAGAATGGCTCACTGGCAGCAGTGTTGAGTATGACTCACTGGCAGCAGTGTTGAGAATGGCTCACTGGCAGCAGTGTTGAGTATGACTCACTGGCAGCAGTGTTGAGAATGGCTCACTGGCAGCAGTGTTGAGTATGACTCACTGGCAGCAGTGTTGAGAATGGCTCACTGGCAGCAGTGTTGAGTATGACTCACTGGCAGCAGTGTTGAGAATGGCTCACTGGCAGCAGTGTTGAGTATGACTCACTGGCAGCAGTGTTGAGAATGGCTCACTGGCAGCAGTGTTGAGTATGACTCACTGGCAGCAGTGTTGAGAATGGCTCACTGGCAGCAGTGTTGAGTATGACTCACTGGCAGCAGTGTTGAGAATGGCTCACTGGCAGCAGTGTTGAGTATGACTCACTGGCAGCAGTGTTGAGAATGGCTCACTGGCAGCAGTGTTGAGTATGACTCACTGGCAGCAGTGTTGAGAATGGCTCACTGGCAGCAGTGTTGAGTATGACTCACTGGCAGCAGTGTTGAGAATGGCTCACTGGCAGCAGTGTTGAGTATGACTCAAAGGCAGCAGTGTTGAGAATGGCTCACTGGCAGCAGTGTTGAGTATGACTCACTGGCAGCAGTGTTGAGAATGGCTCACTGCCAGCAGTGTTGAGTATGACTCACTGGCAGCAGTGTCCAGCAGTGTTGAGAATGGCTCACTGGCAGCAGTGTTGAGTATGACTCACTGGCAGCAGTGTTGAGTATGACTCACTGGCAGCAGTGTTGAGAATGGCTCACTGGCAGCAGTGTTGAGTATGACTCACTGGTAGCAGTGTTGAGAATGGCTCACTGGCAGCAGTGTTGAGTATGACTCACTGGCAGCAGTGTTGAGAATGGCTCACTGGCAGCAGTGTTGAGTATGACTCACTGGCAGCAGTGTCCAGCAGTGTTGAGAATGGCTCACTGGCAGCAGTGTTGAGTATGACTCACTGGCAGCAGTGTTGAGTATGACTCACTGGCAGCAGTGTTGAGAATGGCTCACTGGCAGCAGTGTTGAGTATGACTCACTGGCAGCAGTGTTGAGAATGGCTCACTGGCAGCAGTGTTGAGTATGACTCACTGGCAGCAGTGTTGAGAATGGCTCACTGGCAGCACTGTTGAGTATGACTCACTGGCAGCAGTGTTGAGAATGGCTTACTGGCAGCAGTGTTGAGTATGACTCACTGGCAGCAGTGTTGAGAATGGCTCACTGGCAGCAGTGTTGAGTATGACTCACTGGAAGCAGTGTTGAGAATGGCTCACTGGCAGCAGTGTTGAGTATGACTCACTGGCAGCAGTGTTGAGAATGGCTCACTGGCAGCAGTGTTGAGTATGACTCACTGGCATCAGTGTTGAGAATGGCTCACTGGCAGCAGTGTTGAGTATGACTCACTGGCAGCAGTGTTGAGAATGGCTCACTGGCAGCAGTGTTGAGTATGACTCACTGGCAGCAGTGTTGAGAATGGCTCACTGGCAGCAGTGTTGAGTATGACTCACTGGCAGCAGTGTTGAGAATGGCTCACTGGCAGCAGTGTTGAGTATGACTCACTGGCAGCAGTGTTGAGAATGGCTCACTGGCAGCAGTGTTGAGTATGACTCACTGGCAGCAGTGTTGAGAATGGCTCACTGGCAGCAGTGTTGAGTATGACTCACTGGCAGCAGTGTTGAGAATGGCTCACTGGCAGCAGTGTTGAGTATGACTCACTGGCAGCAGTGTTGAGAATGGCTCACTGGCAGCAGTGTTGAGTATGACTCACTGGCAGCAGTGTTGAGAATGGCTCACTGGCAGCAGTGTTGAGTATGACTCACTGGCAGCAGTGTTGAGAATGGCTCACTGGCAGCAGTGTTGAGTATGACTCACTGGCAGCAGTGTTGAGAATGGCTCACTGGCAGCAGTGTTGAGTATGACTCACTGGCAGCAGTGTTGAGAATGGCTCACTGGCAGCAGTGTTGAGTATGACTCACTGGCAGCAGTGTTGAGAATGGCTCACTGGCAGCAGTGTTGAGTATGACTCACTGGCAGCAGTGTTGAGAATGGCTCACTGGCAGCAGTGTTGAGTATGACTCACTGGCAGCAGTGTTGAGAATGGCTCACTGGCAGCAGTGTTGAGTATGACTCACTGGCAGCAGTGTTGAGAATGGCTCACTGGCAGCAGTGTTGAGTATGACTCACTGGCAGCAGTGTTGAGAATGGCTCACTGGCAGCAGTGTTGAGAATGGCTCACTGGCAGCAGTGTTGAGAATGGCTCACTGGCAGCAGTGTTGAGAATGGCTCACTGGCAGCAGTGTTGAGAATGGCTCACTGGCAGCAGTGTTGAGAATGGCTCACTAGCAGCAGTGTTGAGTATGACTCACTGGCAGCAGTGTTGAGTATGACTCACTGGCAGCAGTGTTGAGTATGACTCACTGGCAGCAGTGTTGAGAATGGCTCACTGGCAGCAGTGTTGAGTATGACTCGCTGGCAGCAGTGTTCAGCAGTGTTGAGTATGGCTCACTGACAGCAGTGTTGAGTATGACTCACTGGCAGCAGTATTGAGTATTACTCACTGGCAGCAATGTCCAGCAGTGCTGAGTATGACTCACTGGAAGCAGTGTCCAGTAGTGTTGATTATAATTCACTGGCAGCAGTGTACAGAAGCGTTGAGTATGACTCACTGGCAGCAGTGTTGAGTATGACTCACTGGCAGCAGTGTTGAGTATGACTCACTGGCAGCAGTGTCTAGCAGTGTTGAGTATGACTGACTGGCAGCAGTGACCAGGGTTGTTGAGTATGACTCACTGGCAGCAGTGCACAGCAGTGTTAAGTATGACCAACTGGCAGCAGCGTTGAGTGTGACTCACTGGCAGCAGTGTTGAGTATGACTCACTGGCAGCAGTGTCCGGTAGTGATGAGTATGATTCACTGGCAGCAGTGTCCAGCAGTGTTGAGTATGACTCACTGGCAGCAATGTCCAGCAGTGTTGAGTATGACTCACTGGCAGCAGTGTCCAGTAGTGTTGAGTATGACTCACTGGCAGCAGTGTCCGGTAGTGATGAGTATGATTCACTGGCAGCAGTGTCCAGCAGTGTTGAGTATGACTCAATGACAGCAATGTCCAGCAGTGTTGAGTATGACTCACTGGCAGCAGTGTTGAGTATGATTCACTTGCAGCAGTGTTGAGAATGACTCACTGGCAGCAGTTTTGAATATGACTCACTGGCAGCAGTGTCCAGCAGTGTTGAGTATGACTCACTGGCAGCAGTGTTGAGTATGATTCACTTGCAGCAGTGTTGATAATGACTCACTGGCAGCAGTTTTGAATATGACTCACTGGCAGCAGTGTCCAGCAGTGTTGAGTATGACTCAATGGCAGCAGTGTTGAGTATGACTCACTGGCAGCAGTGTTGAGTATGACTCGCTGGCAGCAGAGTTGAGTATGACTCACTGGCAGCAGTGTAAAGCAGTGATGAATATAACTCACTGGCAGCAGTGTCCAGCAGTGTTGAGTATGACTCAATGGCAGGAGTGTTGAGTATGACTCACTGGCAGCAGTGTCAAGCAGTGTTGATTATGACTCACTGGCAGCAGTGTCAAGCTGTGTTAAGTATGACTCACTGGCAGCAGTGTCCAGCAGTGTTGAGTATGACTCACTGGCAGCAATGTCCAGCAGTGTTGAGTATGACTCACTGGCAGCAGTGTCCAGTAGTGTTGAGTATGACTCACTGGCAGCAGTGTTCAACAGTGTTGACTATGACTCACTGGCAGCAGTGTTCAGCAGTGTTGAGTATGACTCACTTTCAGCAGTGTTGAGTATGACTCACTGGCAGCAGTGTCCAGCAGTGTTAAGTGTGACTTATTCGCAGCAGTGTCCAGCAGTGTGGAGTATGACTCACTGGCAGCAGTGTTGAGAATGGCTCACTGGCAGCAGTGTTGAGTATGACTCACTGGCAGCAGTGTTGAGTATGACTCACTGGCAGCAGTGTTGAGTATGACTCACTAGCAGCAGTGTTGAGTATGACTCACTGGCAGCAGTGTCCAGCAGTGTTGATTATGATTCACTGGCAGCAGTGCCCAGCAGTGTTGAGTATGATTCAATGGCAGCAGTGTCCAGCAGTGTTGGGTATGACTAACTGGCAGCAGTGTTGAGTATGACTCACTGGCAGCAGTGTTAAGTATGAATCACTGGCAGCAGTGTTGAGTATGACTCACTGGCAGCAGTGTCCAGCAGTGTTGAGCATGACTCACTAGGAGCAGTGACCAGCAGTGTTGAGTATGACTCACTGGCAACAGTGTCCAGCAGTGTAGAATATGACTCACTGGCAGCAGTGTTGAGTGTGACTCACTGACAGCAGTGTCCATCAGTGTTGAGTATTATTCACTGGCTGCAGTGTTGAGCATGATTCACTGGCATCAGTGTTGAGTATGACTCACTGGCTTCAGTGCCCAGCAGTGTTGAGTATGACTCACTGGCAGCAGTGTTGAGTATGACTCACTGGCAGCAGTGTTGAGTATGACTCACTGGCAGCTGTGTCCAGCTGTGTTGAGTATGACTAACTGGCAGCAGTGTTGAGTATGACTCACTGGCAGCAGTGTCCAGCAGTGTTGAGCATGACTCACTGGCAGCAGTGTCCAGCAGTGTTGAGTATGACTCACTCACTGGCAGCAGTGTCCAGCTGTGTTGAATTTGACTAACTGCCAGCAGTGTTGAGTATGACTCACTGGCAGCAGTGTCCAGCAGTGTTGAGTATGACTCACTGGTAGCAGTGTGCAGTAATGTTGACTATGACTCACTGGCAGCCGTGTCCAGCAGTGTTGAGTATGACTCACTGGTAGCAGTGTCCAGCACTGTTCAGTATGGCTCGCTGGCAGCAGTGTCCAGCAGTGTTCAGTATGGCTCGCTCGCAGCAGTGTCCAGCAGTGTTCAGTATGGCTCGCTGGCAGCAGTGTCCAGTATGGCTCGCTGGTAGCAGTGTTCAGTATGGCTCGCTGGCAGCATTGTTCAGTATACCTCGCTGGTAGCAGTGTTCAGTATGGCTCGCTGGCAGCATTGTTCAGTATGGCTCGCTGGCAGCAGTTTTCAGTACGGCTCGGTGGCAGCAGTGTTCAGTAAGGCTCGCTGGCAGCAGTGTTCAGTATAGCTCACTGGCAGCAGTGTTCAGTATAGCTCGCTGGCAGCAGTGTTCAGTATGGCTCGCTGGCAGCAGTGTTCAGTATGGCTCGCTGGCAGCAATGTTCAGTATAGCTCGCTGGCAGCAGTGTTCAGTATGGCTCGCTGGCAGCAGTGTTCAGCATGGCTCGTTGGCAGCAGTGTTCAGTATGGCTCGCTGGCAGCAGTGTTCAGTATGGCTCGCTGGCAGCAGTGTTCAGTATGGCTCGTTGGCAGCAGTGTTCAGTATGGCTCGCTGGCAGCAGTGTCCAGCAGTGTTCAGTATGCCTCACTGGCAGCAGTGTCAAGCTGTGTTGAGTATGGCTCGCTGGCAGCAGTGTCCAGCAGTGTTCAGTGTGGCTCGCTGGCAGCAGTGTCCAGCAGTGTTCAGTATGCCTCACTGGCAGCAGTGTCCTGCAGTGTTCAGTATAGCTCGCTGGCAGCAGTGTCCAGTAGTGTTCAGTATGGCTCGCTAGCAGCAGTGTCCAGCAGTGTCCAGCAGTGTTCAGTATGCCTCACTGGCAGCAGTGTCCAGCAGTGTTGAGTATGGCTCGCTGGCAGCAGTGTCCAGCAGTGTTCAGCATGCCTCACTGGCAGCAGTGTCAAGCAGTGTTGAGTATATCTCGCTGGCAGCAGTGTCCAGCAGTGTTCAGTGTGGCTCGCTGGCAGCAGTGTCCAGCAGTGTTAAGTATGCCTCACTGGCAGCAGTGTGCAGCAGTGTTCATTATGGCTCGCTGGCAGCAGTGTCCAGTAGTGTTCAGTATGGCTCGCTAGCAGCAGTGTCCAGCAGTGTTCCGTATGCCTCACTGGCAGCAGTGTCCAGCAGTGTTGAGTATGACTCACTGGCAGCAGTGTCCAGCAGTGTTGAGTATGACTCACTGGTAGCAGTGTGCAGTAATGTTAACTATGACTCACTGGCAGCCGTGTCCAGCAGTGTTGAGTATGACTCACTGGTAGCAGTGTCCAGCACTGTTCAGTATGGCTCGCTGGCAGCAGTGTCCAGCAGTGTTCAGTATGGCTCGCTGGCAGCAGTGTCCAGCAGTGTTCAGTATGGCTCGCTGGCAGCAGTGTTCAGTATGGCTCGCTGGTAGCAGTGTTCAGTATGGCTCGCTGGCAGCATTGTTCAGTATGGCTCGCTGGTAGCAGTGTTCAGTATGGCTCGCTGGCAGCATTGTTCAGTATGGCTCGCTGGCAGCAGTTTTCAGTATGGCTCGGTGGCAGCAGTGTTCAGTAAGGCTCGCTGGCAGCAGTGTTCAGTATGGCTCACTGGCAGCAGTGTTCAGTATAGCTCGCTGGCAGCAGTGTTCAGTATGGCTCGCTGGCAGCAGTGTTCAGTATGGCTCGCTGGCAGCAATGTTCAGTATGGCTCGCTGGCAGCAGTGTTCAGTATGGCTCGCTGGCAGCAGTGTTCAGTATGGCTCGCTGGCAGCAATGTTCAGTATGGCTCGCTGGCAGCAGTGATCAGTATGGCTCGCTGGCAGCAGTGTTCAGTATGGCTCGCTAGCAGCAGTGTTCAGTATGGCTCGTTGGCAGCAGTGTTCAGTATGGCTCGCTGGCAGCAGTGTCCAGAAGTGTTCAGTATGCCTCACTGGCAGCAGTGTCAAGCAGTGTTGAGTATGGCTCGCTGGCAGCAGTGTCCAGCAGTGTTCAGTATGCCTCACTGGCAGCAGTGTCCTGCACTGTTCAGTATGGCTCGCTGGCAGCAGTGTCCAGTAGTGTTCAGTATGGCTCGCTAGCAGCAGTGTCCAGCAGTGTTCAGTATGCCTCACTGGCAGCAGTGTCCAGCAGTGTTGAGTATGGCTCGCTGGCAGCAGTGTCCAGCAGTGTTCAGTATGCCTCACTGGCAGCAGTGTCAAGCAGTGTTGAGTATGTCTCGCTGGCAGCAGTGTCCAGCAGTGTTCAGTGTGGCTCGCTGGCAGCAGTGTCCAGCAGTGTTCAGTATGCCTCACTGGCAGCAGTGTCCAGCAGTGTTCAGTATGGCTCGCTGGCAGCAGTGTCCAGTAGTGTTCAGTATGGCTCGCTAGCAGCAGTGTCCAGCAGTGTTCAGTATGCCTCACTGGCAACAGTGTCCAGCAGTGTTGAGTATGGCTCGCTGGCAGCAGTGTTCAGAATGGCTCGCTGGCAGCAATGTTCAGTATGGCTCGCTGGCAGCAGTGTCCAGCAGTGTTAAGTATGGCTCACTGGCAGCAATGTTCAGTATGGCTCGCTGGCAGCAGTATTCAGTATGTCTCACTGGCAGCAGTGTCAAGAAGTGTTGAGTATGGTTCGCTGGCAGCAGTGTCCAGCAGTGTTCAGTGTGGCTCGCTGGCAGCAGTGTCCAGCAGTGTTCAGTATGCCTCAATGTCAGCAGTGTTTAGTATGGCTCGCTGGCATCAGTGTCCAGCAGTGTTCAGTGTGGCTCGCTTGCAGCAGTGTCCAGCAGTGTTCAGTATGGCTCGCTGGCAGCAGTGTCCAGCAGTGATCAGTATAGCTCGCTGGCAGCAGTGCCCAGCAGTGTTCAGTATGCCTCACTGACAGAAGTGTCCAGCAGTGTTGAGTATGGCTCGCTGGCAGCAGTGTTCAGTATGTCTTGCTGGCAGCAGTGTTCAGTATGGCTCGCTGGCAGCAGTGTCCAGCAGTGTTAATATGGCTCGCTGGCAGCAATGTTCAGTATGGCTCGCTGGCAGCAGTGTCCAGCAGTGTTGAGTATGGCTCGCTGGTAGCAGTGTCCAGCATTGCTTAGTATGCCTCACTGGCAGCAGTGTCCAGCAGTGTTGAGTATGGCTCGCTGGCAGCAGTGTCCAGCAATGTTGAGTATGGCTCGCTGGTAGCAGTGTCCAGCATTGCTTAGTATGCCTCACTGGCAGCAGTGTCCAGCAGTGTTGAGTATGGCTCGCTGGCAGCAATGTTCAGTATATCTCGCTGGCAGCAGTGTTCAGTATGGCTCGCTGGCAGCAGTGTTCAGTATGGCTCGCTGGCAGCAGTGTTCAGTATGGCTCACTGGCAGCAGTGTTCAGTATGGCTCGCTGGCAGCAGTGTCCAGCAGTGTTGAGTATGGCTTGCTTGCAGCAGCGCTTATTATGGCTCGCTGGCAGGAGTGTCCAGCAGTGTTCAGTATGGCTCGCTGGCAGCATTGTCCAGCAATGTTCAGTATGGCTCGGTGGCAGCAGTGTTCAGTATGGCTCGCTTGCAGCAGTGTTCAGTATGGCTTGCTGGCAGCAGTGTTCAGTATGGCTCGCTGGCAGCAGTGTTCAGTATTTCTCGCTGGCAGCAGTGTTCAGTATGGCTCGCTGGCAGCAGTGTTCAGTATGGCTCGCTGGCAGCAGTGTTCAGTATGGCTCGCTGGCAGCAGTGTTCAGTATGGCTCTCTGGCAGCAGTGTTCAGTATGGCTCGCTGGCAGCAGTGTTCAGTATGGCTCGCTGGCAGCAGTGTCCAGCAGTGTTCAGTATGGCTCGCTGGCAGCAGTGTCCAGCAGTGTTTAGTATGGCTCGCTGGCAGCAGTGTCCAACAGTGTTGAGTATGGCTCGCTGGCAGCAGTGTCCAGCAGTGTTCAGTATGTCTCGCTGGCAGCAGTGCTCAGTATGGCTCGCTGGCAGCAGTGTCCAGTAGTGTTCAGTATAGCTCGCTGGCAGCAGTGTCCAGCAGTGTTCAGTATGGCTCGCTGGCAGCAGTTTTCAGTATGGCTCGCTGGCAGCAGTGTCCAGCAGTGTTCAGTATGGCTCGCTGGCAGCAGTGTCCAGCTGTGTTCAGTGTGGCTCGCTGGCAGCAGTGTTGAGTATGGCTCGCTGGCAGCAGTGTCCAGCAGTGTTCAGTATGGCTCGCTGGCAGCAGTGTCCAGCAGTGTTCAGTATGGCTCGCTGGTAGTAGTGTCCAGCAGTGTTCAGTATGGCTCGCTGGCAGCAGTGTCCAGCAGTGTTCAGTATGGCTCGCTGGCAGCAGTGTCCAGCAGTGCTCAGTTTGGCTCGCTGGCAGCAGTGTCCAGCAGTGTTCAGTATGGCTCGCTGGCAGCAGTGTCCAGCAGTGTTCAGTATGGCTCGCTGGCAGCAGTGCTCAGTATGCCTCACTGGCAGCAGTGTCCAGCAGTGTTGAATTTGGCTCGTTGGCAGCAGTGTCCAGCAGTGTTCAGTATGGCTCGCTGGCAGCAGTGTTCAGTATGCCTCACTGGCAGCAGTGTCCAGCAGTGTTCAGTATTGCTCGCTGGCAGCAGTGTTCAGTATGGCTCTCTGGCAGCAGTGTTCAGTATGGCTCGCTGGCAGCAGTGTTCAGTATGGCTCGCTGGCAGCAGTGTCCAGCAGTGTTTAGTATGGCTCGCTGGCAGCAGTGTCCAACAGTGTTGAGTATGGCTCGCTGGCAGCAGTGTCCAGCAGTGTTCAGTATGTCTCGCTAGCAGCAGTGCTCAGTATGGCTCGCTGGCAGCAGTGTCCAGTAGTGTTCAGTATAGCTCGCTGGCAGCAGTGTCCAGCAGTGTTCAGTATGGCTCGCTGGCAGCAGTGCCAGCAGTGTTCAGTATGGCTCGCTGGCAGCAGTTTTCAGTATGGCTCGCTGGCAGCAGTGTCCAGCAGTGTTCAGTATGGCTCGCTGGCAGCAGTGTCCAGCTGTGTTCAGTGTGGCTCGCTGGCAGCAGTGTTGAGTATGGCTCGCTGGCAGCAGTGTCCAGCAGTGTTCAGTATGGCTCGCTGGCAGCAGTGTTCAGTATGGCTCGCTGGTAGCAGTGTTCAGTATGGCTCGCTGGCAGCAGTGTTCAGTAAGGATCGCTGGCAGCAGTGTTCAGTATGGCTCGCTGGCAGCAGTGTCCAGCAGTGTTCAGTATGGCTCGCTGGCAGCAGTGTCCAGCAGTGTTTAGTATGGCTCGCTGGCAGCAGTGTCCAACAGTGTTGAGTATGGCTCGCTGGCAGCAGTGTCCAGCAGTATTCAGTATGTCTCGCTGGCAGCAGTGCTCAGTATGGCTCGCTGGCAGCAGTGTCCAGTAGTGTTCAGTATAGCTCGCTGGCAGCAGTGTCCAGCAGTGTTCAGTATGGCTCGCTGGCAGCAGTGCCAGCAGTGTTCAGTATGGCTCGCTGGCAGCAGTTTTCAGTATGGCTCGCTGGCAGCAGTGTCCAGCAGTGTTCAGTATGGCTCGCTGGCAGCAGTGTCCAGCTGTGTTCAGTGTGGCTCGCTGGCAGCAGTGTTGAGTATGGCTCGCTGGCAGCAGTGTCCAGCAGTGTTCAGTATGGCTCGCTGGTAGTAGTGTGCAGCAGTGCTCAGTATGGCTCGCTGGCAGCAGTGTTCAGTATGGCTCGCTGGCAGCAGTGTTCAGTATGGCTCGCTGGTAGCAGTGTTCAGTATGGCTCCCTGGCAGCAGTGTTCAGTATAGCTCGCTGGCAGCAGTGTCCAGCAGTGTTCAGTATGGCTCGCTTGTAGCAGTGTCCAGCAGTGTTCAGTATGGCTCGCTGGTAGCAGTGTCCAGCAATGCTCAGTATGCCTCACTGGCAGCAGTGTCCAGCAGTGTTGAGTATGGCTCGCTGGCAGCAGTGTCCAGCAGTGTTCAGTATGGCTCGCTGGCAACAGTGTTCATAATGGCTCGCTGGCAGCAGTGTCCAGCAGTGTTCAGTATGGCTCGCTGGCAGCAGTGTCCAGCAGTGTTCAATATGGCTCGCTGGCAGCAGTGTCCAGCAGTGTTGAGTATGGCTCGCTGGCAGCAGTGTTCAGTATGGCTCGCTGGCAGCAGTGTCTAGCAGTGTTGAGTATGGCTTGCTGGCAGCAGTGTTCAGTATGGCTCGCTGGCAGCAGTGTTCAGTATGGCTCGCTGGCAGCAGTGTCCAGCAGTGTTCAATATGGCTCGCTGGCAGCAGTGTCCAGCAGTGTTGAGTATGGCTCGCTGGCAGCAGTGTTCAGTATGGCTCGCTGGCAGCAGTGTCCAGCAGTGTTCAGTATGGCTCGCTTGTAGCAGTGTCCAGCAGTGTTCAGTATGGCTCGCTGGTAGCAGTGTCCAGCAATGCTCAGTATGCCTCACTGGCAGCAGTGTCCAGCAGTGTTGAGTATGGCTCTCTGGCAGCAGTGTTCAGTATGGCTCGCTGGCAGCAGTGTTCAGTATGGCTCGCTGGCAGCAGTGTTCAGTATGGCTCGCTGGCAGCAGTGTCCAGCAGTGTTCAGTATGGCTCGCTGGCATCAGTGTCCAGCAGTGTTCAGTGTGGCTCGCTTGCAGCAGTGTCCAGCAGTGTTCAGTATGCCTAACTGGCAGCAGTGTCCAGCAGTGTTGAGTATGGCTCGCTGGCAGCAGTGTTCAGTATGGCTCGCTGGCAGCAGTGTTCAGTATGTCTTGCTGGCAGCAGTGTTCAGTATGGCTCGCTGGCAGCAGTGTCCAGCAGTGTTAATATGGCTCGCTGGCAGCAATGTTCAGTATGGCTCGCTGGCAGCAGTGTCCAGCAGTGTTGAGTATGGCTCGCTGGTAGCAGTGTCCAGCATTGCTTAGTATGCCTCACTGGCAGCAGTGTCCAGCAGTGTTGAGTATGGCTCGCTGGCAGCAATGTTCAGTATGGCTCACTGGCAGCAGTGTTCAGTATGGCTCGCTGGCAGCAGTGTCCAGCAGTGTTGAGTATGGCCTGCTTGCAGCAGCGCTCATTATGGCTCGCTGGCAGGAGTGTCCAGCAGTGTTCAGTATGGCTCCCTGGCAGCAGTGTCCAGCAGTGTTCAGTATGGCTCGCTGGCAGCATTGTCCAGCAGTGTTCAGTATGGCTCGCAGGCAGCAGTGTCCAGCAATGTTCAGTATGGCTCGGTGGCAGCAGTTTTCAGTATGGCTCGCTTGCAGCAGTGTTCAGTATGGCTTGCTGGCAGCAGTGTTCATTATTGCTCCCTGGCAGCAGTGTTCAGTATTTCTCGCTGGCAGTAGTGTTCAGTATGGCTCGCTGGCAGCAGTGTTCAGTGTGGCTCGCTGGCAGCAGTGTTCAGTATGGCTCGCTGGCAGCAGTGTTCAGTATGGCTCGCCTGCAGCAGTGTTCAGTATGGCTCGCTGGCAGCAGTGTTCAGTATGGCTCGCTGGCAGCAGTGTCCAGCAGTGTTCAGTATGGCTCGCTGGCAGCAGTGTTCAGCAGTGTTCAGTATGGTTCGCTAGCAGCAGTGTTCAGTATGGCTCGCTGGCAGCAGTGTTCAGTATGGCTCGCTGGCAGCAGTGTCCAGCAGTGTTCAGTATGGCTCGCTGGCAGCAGTGTCCAGCAGTGTTCAGTATGCCTCACTGGCAGCAGTGTTCAGCAGTGTTCAGTATGGCTCGCTAGCAGCAGTGTTCAGCAGTGTTCAGTATGGCTCGCTAGCAGCAGTGTTCAGTATGGCTCGCTGGCAGCAGTGTTCAGTATGCCTCACTGGCAGCAGTGTCCAGCAGTGTTGAGTATGGCTCGCTGGCAGCAGTGTTCAGCAGTGTTCAGTATGGCTCGCTAGCAGCAGTGTTCAGTATGGCTCGCTGGCAGCAGTGTTCAGTATGCCTCACTGGCAGCAGTGTCCAGCAGTGTTCAGTATTGCTCGCTGGCAGCAGTGTTCAGCAGTGTTCAGTATGGCTCGCTAGCAGCAGTGTTCAGTATGGCTCGCTGGCAGCAGTGTTCAGTATGCCTCACTGGCAGCAGTGTCCAGCAGTGTTCAGTATTGCTCGCTGGCAGCAGTGTTCAGTATGGCTCGCTGGCAGCAGTGTTCAGTATGGCTCGCTGGCAGCAGTGTTCAGTATGGCTCGCTGGCAGCAGTGTCCAGCAGTGTTCAGTATGGCTCGCTGGCAGCAGTGTCCAGCAGTGTTTAGTATGGCTCGCTGGCAGCAGTGTCCAACAGTGTTCAGTATGTCTCGCTGGCAGCAGTGCTCAGTATGGCTCGCTGGCAGCAGTATCCAGCAGTGTTCAGTATAGCTCGCTGGCAGCAGTGTCCAGCAGTGTTCAGTATGGCTCGCTGGCAGCAGTGCCAGCAGTGTTCAGTATGGCTCGCTGGCAGCAGTTTTCAGTATGGCTCGCTGGCAGCAGTGTCCAGCAGTGTTCAGTATGGCTCGCTGGCAGCAGTGTCCAACAGTGTTGAGTGTGGCTCGCTGGCAGCAGTGTTGAGTATGGCTCGCTGGCAGCAGTGTCCAGCAGTGTTCAGTATGGCTCGCTGGTAGTAGTGTGCAGCAGTGCTCAGTATGGCTCGCTGGCAGCAATGTTCAGTATGGCTCGCTGGCAGCAGTGTTCAGTATGGCTCGCTGGTAGCAGTGTTCAGTATGGCTCGCTGGCAGCAGTGTTCAGTATGGATCGCTGGCAGCAGTGTTCTGTATGGCTCGCTGGCAGCAGTGTTCAGTATGGCTCCCTGGCAGCAGTGTTCAGTATGGCTCGCTGGCAGCAGTGTCCAGCAGTGTTCAGTATGGCTCGCTTGTAGCAGTGTCCAACAGTGTTCAGTATGGCTCGCTGGTAGCAGTGTCCAGCAATGCTCAGTATGCCTCACTGGCAGCAGTGTCCAGCAGTGTTGAGTATGGCTCGCTGGCAGCAGTGTCCAGCAGTGTTCAGTATGGCTCGCTGGCAACAGTGTTCAGTATGGCTCGCTGGCAGCAGTGTCCAGCAGTGTTCAGTATGGCTCGCTGGCAGCAGTGTCCAGCAGTGTTCAATATGGCTCGCTGGCAGCAGTGTCCAGCAGTGTTGAGTATGGCTCGCTGGCAGCAGTGTTCAGTATGGCTCGCTGGCAGCAGTGTCTAGCAGTGTTGAGTATGGCTTGCTGGCAGCAGTGTTCAGTATGGCTCGCTGGCAGCAGTGTTCAATATGGCTCGCTGGCAGCAGTGTCCAGCAGTGTTCAATATGGCTCGCTGGCAGCAGTGTCCAGCAGTGTTGAGTATGGCTCGCTGGCAGCAGTGTTCAGTATGGCTCGCTGGCAGCAGTGTCCAGCAGTGTTCAGTATGGCTCGCTTGTAGCCGTGTCCAGCAGTGTTCAGTATGGCTCGCTGGTAGCAGTGTCCAGCAATGCTCAGTATGCCTCACTGGCAGCAGTGTCCAGCAGTGTTGAGTATGGCTCGCTGGCAGCAGTGTCCAGCAGTGTTCAGTATGGCTCGCTGGCAACAGTGTTCAGTATGGCTCGCTGGCAGCAGTGTCCAGCAGTGTTCAGTATGGCTCGCTGGCAGCAGTGTCCAGCAGTGTTCAATATGGCTCGCTGGCAGCAGTGTCCAGCAGTGTTGAGTATGGCTCGCTGGCAGCAGTGTTCAGTATGGCTCGCTGGCAGCAGTGTCCAGCAGTGTTGAGTATGGCTCGCTGGCAGCAGTGTTCAGTATGGCTCGCTGGCAGCAGTGTTCAGTATGGCTCGCTGGCAGCAGTGTCCAGCAGTGTTCAATATGGCTCGCTGGCAGCAGTATCCAGCAGTGTTGAGTATGGCTCGCTGGCAGCAGTGTCCAGCAGTGTTCAGTATGGCTCGCCGGCAGCAGTGTCCCGCAGTGTTGAGTATGGCTCGCTGGCAGCAGTGTTCAGTATGGCTCGCTGGCAGCAGTGTCCAGCAGTGCTGAGTATTTCTCGCTGGCAGCAGTGTTCAGTATGGCTCGCTGGCAGCAGTGTCCAGCAGTGTTGAGTATGGCTCGCTGGCAGCAGTGTCCAGCAGTGTTGAGTATGGCTCGCTGGCAGCAGTGTTCAGTATGGCTCGCTGGCAGCAGTGTTCAGTATGGCTCGCTGGCAGCAGTGTTCAGTA
The DNA here is from genome assembly GCF_038502225.1 of Cherax quadricarinatus. Classification (NCBI taxonomy): domain Eukaryota; kingdom Metazoa; phylum Arthropoda; class Malacostraca; order Decapoda; family Parastacidae; genus Cherax; species Cherax quadricarinatus. The sequence goes on from NC_091330.1 coordinate 32,397,185, forward strand.
TGGCTCGCTGGCAGCAGTGTTCAGTATGGCTCGCTGGCAGCAGTGTTCAGTATGGCTCGCTGGCAGCAGTGTCCAGCAGTGTTCAGTATGGCTCGCTGGCAGCAGTGTCCAGCAGTGTTCAGTATGGCTCGCTGGCAGCAGTGTCCAGCAGTGTTCAGTATGGCTCGCTGGCAGCAGTGCCCAGCAGTGCTCAGTATGCCTCACTGGCAGCAGTGTCCAGCAGTAGTTCATCATCTCATTGTAACTGAATCACTTGGGCAACATTTTGGAATCTTTATTCTGGTAACGTTTCAGCAGCCAGTGGCTTCTTCAGTCAGCAGAGAAGAATGGTGAAAGATGAAGAGTAGTTTCAGGTAATCAGTCCCTCGGCCTTGAAATGATGTGCTCAGTCTATTAGTCTTGTTAAAAGTATCCTTATGAAGACAGATAGACTGAGCACATCGGCTTTAGGCTAAGAGACTGATAACCTCAAACTCCTCCTAAGTCACTGACTGTCTAAACGTTTCTAGAATAAGGATTCCCAAACGTTGCCCAAGTGTCTCAACTATCAACTTGTCTCTTTTCTAACAATCAGAAATTTCTTCCCCTTGATGCCTATGTTTTGGTAGAATAGTACACCGTGAGGTTGTGTTCCACAGCAACTCTTCGTGTAAGAGCTAAACTAGGGGTCACACTCTAACTGAGATCATTCTTGGCGAGAGTTATCAGAGCTTATCTTCCCTCTACAACCATTCTTCGAGAGTGTTATCATGGTTTATCTTCCCCCCACAACTTTTCTTCGCGAGTGTTATCATGGTTTATCTTCCGTCCACAACCATTCTTCGTGAGTGTTATCATAGTTTATCTTCCCCCAACAACCATTCTTCGCGAGTATTATCATAGTTTATCTTCCTTCTATAACAGGAGAGGAATGTCACTCTGAGTGTGTGGGAGGATGTACCTGCTTACACAGTGCTACCTGCTGTGTCGCCTGTAGGCACTACCAGGACGGCAACACCTGCCTTCCAGCCTGCTCACCTACCTCACTTAACAGTGTTCACGTGAGACCCACTTGTAGTAGTGTTAACAGTAGTCAAGATAACACAGTTGTAGTAGTGTTAACAATAGTCAAGATAACACAGTTGTAGTAGTGTTAACAGTAGTCAAGATAACACAGTTGTAGTAGTGTTAACAGTAGTCAAGATAACACAGTTGTAGTAGTGTTAACAGTAGTCAAGATAACACAGTTGTAGTAGTGTTAACAGTAGTCAAGATAACACAGTTGTAGTAGTGTTAACAGTAGTCAAGATAACACAGTTGTAGTAGTGTTAACAGTAGTCAAGATAACACAGTTGTAGTAGTGTTAACAGTAGTCAAGATAACACAGTTGTAGTAGTGTTAACAGTAGTCACGATAACACAGTTGTAGTAGTGTTAACAGTAGTCAAGATAACACAGTTGTAGTAGTGTTAACAGTAGTCACGATAACACAGTTGTTGTAGTGTTAACAGTAGTCAAGATAACACAGTTGTAGTAGTGTTAACAGTAGTCAAGATAACACAGTTGTAGTAGTGTTAACAGTAGTCAAGATAACACAGTTGTAGTAGTGTTAACAGTAGTCAAGATAACACAGTTGTAAGAGCTTTGACTGGTGAAGAGTATTTATATGAGGGTAAAGAGGTTTTTGTTGCATTTATGGGTTTGGAATATTCATATAATAGGGTGGATAAGAGGGCAATGTGGCAGATGTCGCAAATGTATAGAATAGGTGATAGGTTACTGAAAACAGTGAAGAGTTTTTACGAGGATAGTGAGGCTCAAGTTAGAGTATGTAGGAAAGAGGGAGATTATTTCACAGTAAAAGTAGTCCTTAGACAAGGATGTGTGATGTCACCGTGGTTGTTTAATATATTTATAGATGGTGTTGTAAGAGAAGTGAATGCGAGGGTCTTGACAAGATGTGTGCGGTTAAAAGATAAAGAATCTAACACAAAGTGGGAGTTGTCATAGTTGCTTTTTGCTGATGACACTGTGCTTTTGGGAGATGAAGAGAAGTTTCAGAAGTCAGTGGATGAATTTGATAATGTATGTAAAAGAAGGAAATTAGAAGTGAATATTGGAAAAAATAAGGTGATGAGGATAACAAAAATTTAGGTAATGATAGACTTGATATCAAATTGTAGGGAGGACGTATGGAGGAGGTGAATGTATTCAGATATTTGGGAGTGGACGTGTCAGTAGATGGGTCTATGAATGTCGAGGTGAATCATAGAACTGATGAGGGAAAAAAGATGAATGATGCACTAAGGAGTCTGTGGAGACAAAGAACGTTATCCATGGAAGCGAAGATGGGAATGTATGGGAGTATAATTCTACAAATACTCTTGTATGATTGTGAAGCATTGGTGGTGAATGTTGCAACAAGGAAAAGGATGGAGGCAGTGGAGATGTTGTGTCTGAGGGCAATGCAGAGAATCCGTAGTTTGGTGACTAGGAGGAAGTGCAGGGTTACTAAAAGTATTATCCAGGCGGCTGTGGAGGAGTTGTTGAGGTGATTTGGACATTCAGAGAGGATGGAACAAAATAGAATTACTTGGAGAACATAAAAATCTGTAGTGGAAGGAAGGTGGGGTAGGGGTCTGCCTAGGATAGGCTGGAAGGAGGGGGTAAAGGAGGTTTCGTGTGTAAGAGACTTGAACTTTCAGCAAGCATGCATAAGCATGATAGATAGGAGGGAGTGAAGACAAATGTTTCTTTTATGATTTGACGTGCTGTTGGAGTGTGAGCAAAGTAACATTTATGAAGGGATTCAGGGAAGAGGATTAGCCGGACTTGAGCCCTGGAGGTGAGAAGTACAGTGTCTACCCAGTGAAGGAAGGGTGTTGATATATTGCAGTTTTTCTTAACTGTAGTGTAGTCCCCTCTGGCAAGACATTGATGGACTGAATGATGATAAAAGTGTTTCTTCTTTTTGCATCAACTTGCTTGGGCGAGAAACGGCCAGTGTGTTCAAAAAATGAAAATAACTATATATGAGTCATGTATCGTGTTGCATGTGTAAGTTAGAGATCACGTTTGATGTTTCCTGATCTCTGCCTTATATCACGTTCACACGAAACATAAAATCATTAAGTTCACGTTACATTAAAATTCAAAGTGAAATTATGAAGGCACTGGCTACTACATAAGTACATTTTGTTAAAACTTGTCTCAATATAAGATTATATGGGAATCTCTAGCCTGATAAAGTTGTATATTGATAAATATTGTAGCCATAAGAGCTTGTTCTGGCAGGTGTGTTTTATTTTTCAGCATCTGGGCTACCGTTGTGTGAGTGAGGAGTGGTGTAGGAGGAGTGGCTGGAGGGTTGACCAGGAGTACCTGGTTCATGACCAGGAGTACCTGGTTCATGACCAGGAGTACCTGGTTCATGACCAGGAGTACCTGGTTCATGACACCACCAAGTTCATCCTCACCTGTCAAGGTCAGTCACCACAATTAATATTCTTTGATAAATTAGACACATGTCAATTCCGTTTAAAATTTATAATAGATTTTTGTTTGTTTTTCCTAGTACCAAAATACAAATCATCAGTAATCAGGAAAAATATTGAAAAATTATTTCAGATAACTCTTTGGTATGTTTTGCTAAGATGTGACCTGGAGGCAGAACTCAGTGTGGTGGTGATGGTGACTTAATCTAAGACGTCAGACTCAACCTCACCTCCCTGGGATCACAACACTTTGTCTCTATTCTTAAGGAGCTGTATAATACCTAGTGACTTTTGTATTTAAAAATAATAATGATAATAATAAAAATAATAATAATAATAATAATAATAATAATAATAATAATAATAATAATAATGATAATAATAATAATGATAATAATAATAATAATAATAATAATAATAATAATGATAATAATAATAATAATAATAATAATAATAATAATAATAATGATAATAATAATAATAATAATAATAATAATGATAATAATAATAATGATAATAATAATAATAATAATAATGATAATAATAATAATAATAATAATGATAATAATAATAATAATAATGATAATAATAATAATAATAATAATAATAATAATAATAATAATGATAATAATAATAATGATAATAATAATAATGATAATAATAATAATGATAATAATAATAATAATAATAATAATAATGATAATAATAATAATAATAATAATAATAATAATAATAATAATAATGATAATAATAATAATAATGATAATAATAATAATGATAATAATAATAATAATAATAATAATAATGATAATAATAATAATAATAATAATGATAATAATAATAATAATAATGATAATAATAATAATAATAATGATAATAATAATAATAATAATAATAATAATAATAATAATAATAATAATAATAATAAATCATCACAGTTATTATTAATATATTTAGTTTTATTATTATCGTTGTTATTATTACAACTAATATTATTAATTTTATTATTATCACTGGGGCTACTGTGACCACTGTGACTACTGTGAACACTGTGACTACTGTGACCACTGTGACTACTGTGAACACTGTGATTACTATAAACACTGTGACCTTTGATTATTTTAACTATTGTAATTACTGTGACCATACTGACCAGTGACTACCGTGACCACTTTGACTACCGTGACCACTGTGACCACTGTGACTACTGTGACAACTGTAACTACTGTGACCACTGTGAGCATTGGGACCACCGTGACTACTGTGAATATTGTATCTACTCTGACCACTCTGACCAATGACTACCGTGACCACTGTGACTACCGTGACCACAGTGACAACTGTAACTACTGTTACCACTGTGAGCATTGGGACCACTGTCATTATTGTAATTACTGTGACAATCATGAATAATGTAACTACTGTGACAACTGTGAGTACTGTAACTACTTTGAACTGTGACTGCTGTAACTGTTGTGACCACTGTGAATAATGTGACCACAGTGATCACTTTGTCTACTATGACTACTGTGACCATTGTAATCACTGTGACCACTGTGACTACTGTGACCAATGTGACCAGTGTGACAACTGAAACTACTGTGACCACTGTGATATTGTAATTACTGTGACCACTGTGAGTGATGTAACTATTTTGAACTCTGTGACTGCTGTAACTATTGTGACCACTGTGAATATTGTGGCCACAGTGATCGCTATGTCTACTATAACTACTGTGACCAATGTGACTTCCGTAGCCACTGTGACCACTATGGGTAGTGTGACCACTGTGACTACCGTGACCACTGCGACTACCGTGACCACTGTGACTGTTACCCTGTGACTACTGTGACCACTGGGATTGTGGCCACTAACTACTGTGACCAATGTGACTTCGGTGGCCACTGTAACTACTGTGACCACTGTGACTGTGACTGTGTGACCACTGTGGCTACCGTGACCTCTGTGGCTGCCGTGACCACTGTGACTACCGTGACCACTGTGACTACCGTGACCAATGTGACAACTGAAACTACTGTGACCACTGTGACTACTATGACCACTGTTTCTGCTGTGACGACTGAGACTAATGATACTACAGTGATCAATGTGACTGCTGTGACCACAGTGACTACCATGACCACTGTGACTGCCGTGACCTCTGTAATTACAGAGATCACTGTGACATGACATCCCCCCTTCCTGCAGGCTACATAGTCTACAGTGGAAACGTTAAAATACTCTACATAACACAGGCCCCTGTATACTAGGGTTTACAAATAATCATGAGAGCACTTAAACACAGACAACTATTGTATACACTAAAAAATTACCAAAATTACCTACTCAAACTAACACCAACCCATGACTACTTCACCCAGTCGTGTTCCTGTTACAAAAAAACGCGATATCTAATAAGCAGTGTGACCTCCAGTGAATACTAGAAAGGAATGCCCTTCTAGCATCCAGCCTGTTACAGGGTTTTTGTAACAAGTAGTCAGTATCCTGGTCCAATTATCCATTAGAATTTAGTAAGATTCAATAGTGCTTCAGGATTACAACTGGTAGGCTACTAACTAAAGTAATTAAAACTTAATAAGTTTATTAATAACAATAAAGTTGTCTAGGCACATAATATCAAAGTAAATTAAAGTAATCAATTGAATATAATATAGGATACAATACACAAATAACCCGCACATAAAAGACAGAAGCTTACGACGACGTTTCGGTCCGACTTGGACCATTGACAAAGTCACACAGTGTGACTTTGTCAATGGTCCAAGTCGAACCGAAACGTCGTCGTAAGCTTCTGTCTTTTATGTGCGGGTTATTTGTGTATCGTTCCAGTCACGGTATTGTGCCTTTTTGTTATTTATATATAGGATACAAGTTGGTACACTTCTCTGGTGTACAGTATTATTGTGCTGAAGGCACATATCACATCTTTATGGCTTTTAAGTACCGTCTGGTATAGTGTTAGCATTTAATAACATAATACAAATATATACAAGTAAGTTTGTGTGTATGTGTGTAAGTGCTCTAAGTAGTTCGCTATGTCTCACGACTCGACTAGACTTAACCAGTGACTGACTAAAAGTCCTCATATAAACCAGCTTCTTGACCAACCTGGCAATCAGAACAGCTTGCTTGAACAATAAAACGACTGTTAAGCTGAACAGCAATATAACAAGCAACATTGACACAGAATCAGGAACAAGGAGATAATATAACAACGCTAAGTAGGGACCATCAGCAGATCCTCCACAAAAGTCACAAAACTCATATACTACTGAATCTAAGTTCAGCATTAGAAAATCCCGGACTGTGACAGTACACAGATACCAGTACAAATTAGGTCAGAAGCTACAGCTCAGGACCTGAGTTTCTTAGAGTGTCTATGAGACACACAACCTCAGTACATCGTCGAAAATCACTAAATCTAGGCTATGTTCTGTGAACTGAGTTATACACAATCAACAAGAAAGCGACAGAGACGATCTTCCAACAAGGGGCCAGCAATGGAGAGCTGGAGAGGCACGACTTGTTGGAAGCTATGTCAAACAGACAAGAGCGAGTGCAGCCCAAGCAGACTCTCCTCCAGGTGAGGTGTGATCATCCCACCCTGATCACGTGACTCCGTGGACTGCTGCTGCCCAGCAACACAGAAGCCGGCAGCGAAACAAGCGAAGTGAAAACTACAGTAGTTAGACAATGCTGTCAGCTACTTAACACTCGATCTATGAGCAATTAATAATATATAAATGTTACATCCTACCTAATAATATAACTAAGTCAAATAATAATATAAAGCAATATATTTACTATTTAGCTAATATCGCAAATATAAGCAATATAAAATTATATGAACAGGTAATATACATTATATACATTGTGACCCATTCAGGGGTCGCAATAGTTCCTACACATACTGAACTAAACACACCTCTCATCTACTCCTCTCCTGGCCACTGCCTGACTGACAGCAATAAAATGCGTTCACTTTCAGGGAATAATACAAGTCCGCTCAAAGTCTACTACATGGAAAATGACTTAATATATGGAGCGTTATTTTATATAAATATTTTTTTACAGTACTCCATAATACGTAACGATGGTAACTACTGTGACCACTTTGAGTACTATAACTACTGTCTCCACTGTGACTACTGTAACCACTGTGACCACTGTCACTACTGTGCACACGGTAACCACTGTCACCACTTTGACCATATGACAAATGCGACCATTATAACTATTGTGACCACTGTGAGTACTGTAACTGTGACCACTGAGGTTGTAGATAAATGGTTCAGAGAACCGACACATTGATAAATTAGACACATGTGCAACTCTTGGGTATCTCTATTGAGGATACGTTTCGTCAAACAGTGGCTTCATCAATCCATGCAAAGGAGAATGGTGAAGAACAGGAGGTGTTTGAGGTAATCAGTCCCTCAGCCTTGAGTCGATATGGTCAGTCCATCAATCTTGAAAAGAATACAACTTTTCTGCAGAGAAGTAGCTTATATACCGACTGCTGCACCTCTCCTGCCTACGGTATATAAGCTACCTCTGAGCTTGAGACGTGATAGCCCCTTCCCTGAGCTTGAGTCTTGGAAGTCCTACCTCTGAGCTTCAGTCATGGTAGCCCTGCCACTGAGCTTGAGTCGTGGTAGCCACACTTCTGAGTTTGAATCGAGGTACCCTACTTCTGAGCTTGAGTCGTGGCAGCTTCTTCTCTGAGTTTGAGTCGTAGTACCCCTACCACTGAGCTTGAGTCGTGATAGCTCCTCTTCTAAGCTTGAGTTATGTTAGCCCTACCTCCGAGTTTGAGTCGTGATAGGCACACCTGTGAGCTTGAGTCGAGGTAGCCCCACTAGTGAGCTGGAGTCGTGGTAGCCCTACCTCTGAGCTTGAGTCATGGTAGCCCTTCCTCTGAGCTTGATTCGTGATAGCCGCTTCTCTGAGCTTGAGTCGTGATAGCCAAACCTCTGAGCTTGAATCTTCGTAGCCATACATCTAAGCTTGAGTCGTAGTAGCGCCATCTCTGAGCTTGAACCTTGGAAGCCAAACATCTAAGCTTGAGTCGTGGAAACCCCACCTCTGAGCTTCAGTCAATGAAGCCCCACCTATGAGCTTGAGTCGTGGTAACCCTACCTCTGAGCTTGAGTCAAAAGAGCTCCTCCTCTGAGCTTGAGTCGTGGTAGCCCCAACTCTACCCTTGAGTTGTGGTAACCCCACCTCTAGGCTTGAGTCGTGGTAGCCCAACCTTTGAGTTTGCGTCGTAAGTGCCCCACCTCTGAGCTTGAGTATTAGTAGCCCTACCTCCGAGCTCGACCCGTGGTAGCCCCACCTCTGAGCATGTGTCGTGGTAGCTCTACCTCTGAACTTGAGTCGTGATAGCCCCACCTCTGAGATTGACTCTCGGTAGCCCCACCTCTGGGCATTAGTCGTGATAGCCACACCTCTGAGCTTGAGTCGTGGTAGCACCATCTCTTAGCTTGCGTCACGGCAGCCCTACCTCTCAGCTTGGGTCGTGGTAGCCCCACCTCTGAGCTTGAGTCGTGATAGCCCCACCTATGAGATTAAGTCGTGGTAGCTCCACCTCTAAGCGTTAGTTTTTGTAGCACAACCTCTGACTTTGAGTCGTGATAGCCCCTCATCTGACCATGAGTCTTGGTAGCCCTAAATCTGACATTGAGTCGTGGTAGTGCCACCTCTGAACTTGAGTCGTGGTACCCCCACCTCTTAGCATGAGTCGTGGTAGGCCTTCCTCAGAGCTTGAGTCGTGATAGCCACACCTCTGAGCTTGAGTCGCGGTAGCCCCACCCATGAGCTTGAGTCGTTGTAGCTCTACCTCTGAGTTTGAGTAATAGTAGCCCTTTCTCTGAGCTTGAGTCGTGGTAGCTCCAGCTATGAGCTTTTTTCGTGTTAGCCCCACCTCTGAGCTTAAGTTGTGATAGCCCCCTTCCGAGCTTTTGTCTTGGTAGCCCTTACTTTAAGCTTGAGCCGTGGTAGCCCCACTTCTGAACTTGAGTCATGATAGCCCCACCTCTGAGATTGATTCTTGGTAGCCCCACCTCTAAGCTTTAGTCATGGTAGCCCCACCTCAGAGGTTGAGTCGTGATAGCCCCACCTGTGAGCTTTAGTTTAAGCTCTGTTCCACAAGGCACAGTACTCGCTCCCATCTTGTTCCTCATCCTCATATCCGACATAGACAAGGATGTCAGCCACAGCACCGTGTCTTCCTTTGCAGATGACACCCGAATCTGCATGACAGTGTCTTCCATTGCAGACACTGCAAGGCTCCAGGCGGACATCAACCAAATCTTTCAGTGGGCTGCAGAAAACAATATGAAGTTCAACGATGAGAAATTTCAATTACTCAGATATGGTAAACACGAGGAAATTATATCTTTATCAGAGTACAAAACAAATTCTGGCCACAAAATAGAGCGAAACACCAACGTCAAAGACCTGGGAGTGATCATGTTGGACCATAACATGGACCATAACATTGTATCAATCGCATCTGCTAGAAAAATGACAGGATGGATAATGAGAACCTTCAAAACTAGGGAGGCCAAGCCCATGATGACACTCTTCAGGTCACTTGTTCTATCTAGGCTGGAATATTGCTGCACACTAACAGCACCTTTCAAGGCAGGCGAAATTGCTGACCTAGAAAATGTACAGAGAACCTTCACGGCGCGCATAACAGAGATAAAACACCTCAATTACTGGGAACGCTTGAGGTTCCTAAACCTGTATTCCCTGGAACGCAGGCGGGAGAGATACATGATTATATACACCTGGAAAATCCTAGAGGGACTAGTACCGAACTTGCACACGAAAATCACTCACTACGAAAGCAAAAGACATGGCAGACGATGCAACATCCCCCCAATGAAAAGCAGGGGTGTCACTAGCACGTTAAGAGACCATACAATAAGTGTCAGGGGCCCGAGACTGTTCAACTGCCTCCCAGCATACATAAGGGGGATTACCAACAGACGCCTGGCAGTCTTCAAGCTGGCACTGGACAAACACCTAAAGTCGTTTCCTGACCAGCCGGGCTGTGGCTCGTACGTTGGTTTGCGTGCAGCCAGCAGCAACAGCCTGGTTGATCAGGCTCTGATCCACCAGGAGGCCTGGTCACAGACCGAGCCGCGGGGGCGTTGACCCCCGGAACTCTCTCCAGGTAAACTTCAGGTAGCCCTACCTCTGAGCTTGAGTCGTGTTAACCCCACCTCTGAGTTTGAGTCGTGGTAGCTCCACATCTGAGCTTCAGTAGTGATAGCTCCACCTCTGAGCTTGAGTCTTACTAGCCTGACTTCTGAGCTTGAGTCGTGGTAGCCTCAACTCTGAGCTTGAATCGTGGTTGCTCCACCTCTGAGCATGAGTCGTGATAGCACTACATCTGAGCTTCAGTTTTGGTACCCATATGTCTGAGCTTGAGACGAGGTAGCCTCAACTCTGAGCTTCAGTCATAATAGCCCCACCTTTGAGCTTGTGTCGTTGTAGCCCCACCTCTGAGCTTGAGTTGTCGTAGACCCGCATCAGAGCTTGAGTCGTTGTTGCTCCACCTCTGAGCATGAGTCGTGGAAGCCCTAGCTTTAAGCTTAAGTTGTAAGAGCCTCACCACTGAGCTTGAATAATTGTATCCCCACCTCTGAGCTTGAGTCCTGATAGCCTCCCCTCTGATCTTGAGTCTTGGTAGCAATACGTCTGAGCTTGAGTTGTGGTAGCCCCACCTCTTAGCTTCAGTCATGGTAGCCCAACTTCTGAGCTTGAGTATTGGTAGCCCTATTTCTGAGCTTGAGTCGAGGTATCGTAGGGGTTCTTAATGGAGATATCGAGGGTTGAAGGTAGACACACTTGTTGGATGGTAACGATATATTGTCAGACTGAGATGATGAGGATGGAGCCCAGCCTCTGCCTGTCTTAGCCTGTCTAGGTCTACACGCCGTCTGAGACCGGGGCAGAGGTACGAACGTGCACATGCGCATCCCGTGACGTCACACAATAGTCACAGGCCTAAAAGGGATCTCCTATCTAAAGCACATGGATGATACTATATGCTATGCTATATAACACAGGGATCAGCAACTATGCTGACAGCTCGGTCATGTTACGTATGTCGTCTCGACATACACTGCTATCTATAGGCTGAACAGGCAGGCGGTTCTGGGCTGATTCTATACAATAACAAATTCATATATAACTTAGAACTAATGGATGGTATCATAATGGATGTTAACAAAATGAGTTTTACGTAATGGGTGTTAACGTAATCACTTTTAACGTAATGAGTTTTAACGTAATGCATTACAAACTATAAGAACAAATCATTGTGCAATATGGATGGAATTGATCGATCGATCTGTATTCATGCACTCTACGGATTCTGAGGAAGAATAAATATATATATACAAGGTGAAATTAACAGCAAAGGCATCTGGTGCACTCAGACTATTACTGTCAATTCTCAGAATACGGAGGGAACGTGAATACGAAAAAAAAAATTTCTGAAAAAACTAATCAGTTAATAACAAACAGTTGACAATTTACATCATCTCGGATATCTACCTATACAGACTATGTACAATTAAACCCAATTCTGCGAGGGTGAGGTTTACATATGCAGAATGGTTATCATCTCTGGGAGGATCGAATTCCTCTGCAATGGCTAACACATGCCTTGACTGAGGGAGACTTGAACGAGTATCTACAAAAGATACTTGTGGGTTTCTCATTACTTGTCGAGTACGCAAGGAGTAACGACATTCAGGTTGGTTATCTGACTGAGTATCTGAGGTAGAGGGTACAGAGTCAAGAGGATTTTCAGCATCTGTCACATTAGTCTGGGTAGCAATATCATCAACATCGCATACTAATTTCATATGATCTAAAGGCGATTCTTTGTACTTACCAGTACTAATTTCTCTAACCTTATACTTATTACCAGAGATATGTTCTACAACTCGATAAGGGCCAACAAACTTTTGATCGAGCTTAGGCATTGCGGATGTTTTGTTGAAATTTGTCAGCATTACTCTTGAACCTACTTTTACTTTTGATGGCTTAGCACGGCTATTAGTTACTCTAGTAAATTCTGCTGTTGATTTGTAAAGTGTTTCACGGATTCTTCTAAAAACACTCTGAGCCATGCTTGTACGAGTTGCTACGAAATCATCAGGGTTGTAATTAGGTTTCGGAGTGGAATATAACAACTCACAGGGTAAACGCTTGTCTACACCATACAATGCATAATGTGGAGTATCACCTATGGAAACATTGTAAGCAGAATTTATGGCACATTGAACATCTGGTATAACTTCATCCCAAGTTTCACTATTGGGATTGATAGTGGCTCTCAGGACATCAAGTACTTTGTTATTGGTTCGTTCTGCTAACCCATTGCTGGCAGGATGATGAGGAACAATGGTGGATTTAGAGATCTTGTATAAAGTACACAAATTTTCAAGAATCTCATTACAGAATTCACCTCCATTATCTGTTACTAAGGACTTAGGGGAGGTATGCCTGCAGATAATGCGTTCTTTAAACGCTTTAGCTACTGTCTCTGCAGTCTTATCTGCAATAGGAACTAACTCACAATATCTGGTGAAATGGTCTACCATAAGACACAGATGTTTGTTGCCTTGGAGGGAACATTTAAAATTGGTTAACAAATCAAGGGCAACTCTTTCCCACGGTTCGCTAGTGGTTGGGTACACTTGGATTGGATTAGGACCATTGACATTTCCTTTATGTTGCATACAGACACTACATTTCTTAACATACTCGGAAATGTCGGTTGCCATACGTGGCCAAAAGTATTTCATTCTGGCTTGTTTCACAGAATGATCCATACCAGGGTGTGCAACACCTGGTGCATCATGAACTAGCTGTAGAGCTACGTTCACTAGTGACTGTGGAATTACTAACTGGTAAACTCTTCTACTTGGAGTACCCAACTCGGCTGTTCGATACAGTAATTCTTGGCTCATTACAAAGTCACTAATGGGTGCTGGTGGCTTCACAGTAAGAATAAGATCTTTTTGGAGCAGGAATCGAATCACACAAGACCACATGGGATCTGTTCTTTGGGCATTTTTGACATCTTCGACAGTAAATGGAGGATCTGCAGTAACTACACTAACGTGTCGCGATAAAGCATCTGCGACTACATTCGACTTGCCAGGTAAATGTTCAAAAGTGGGATTGAACTCTTGGATAGTCAAGGTCCATCTGGCTAACCTTCCAGTAGGCTGTTTGTTCTGTTTGTAGGCTGTTTGTTCTATTTGTGGTGCATGGTCTGTCAAGACATGAACAGGGTACTGGTAAATGTCTCGGAAGTGCTTTAAAGACCATACTATTGCTAAAGCTTCTTGCTCCGTTGCTGTATAATTACGTTCAGCCTTCGTAAGGACTCGGCTGAAAAAGAGCACTCAGGATGGCTTGGAGCTTGAATCACAAGCGATGAAGACTACTCATGTGGCTTGCTTGAGTACTGGGGTACAACAACTGGGTTAGTTGCTTGCTGGCTTATCTTAACCCTTCACACAGAATGGCTTGATAACTTCACACGATGAGCACAGCAGGGGTGGAAAGCTGGCTTGGCAGGCAAAAGAACTGGATGAAATAGACTAGGCTCGACTGAGCTCCCTCACCACAGACTGGAAGCTGGCTTATTTTGCAAACTCGGGTCAACCCCTCGGGAGTGATGCAAATAAGCAGATAAACACTAATACAAAGAAACTGACCAGTGAATGGTGTAGAAGCTGGTAGGAGCTTGAGAGAGTAGTTGACTTGAGGTAGCAGGCTTGGCTAGGTCGGCCTACTGGGGACACGAAATGGCCGTCTTGCTGGTCGAAAGAAATCTCCGTACATCGGCGTAATTAGCAATTTTACGCCCACACCGCTGCCACCATTTATCATAGGGGTTCTTAATGGAGATATCGAGGGTTGAAGGTAGACACACTTGTTGGATGGTAACGATATATTGTCAGACTGTGATGATGAGGATGGAGCCCAGCCTCTGCCTGTCTTAGCCTGTCTAGGTCTACACGCCGTCTGAGACCGGGGCAGAGGTACAAACGTGCACATGCGCATCCTGTGACGTCACACAATAGTCACAGGCCTAAAAGGGATCTCCTATCTAAAGCACATGGATGACACTATATGCAATGCTATATAACACAGGGATCAGCAACTATGCTGACAGAGGTAGCTCGTCCTCTAAGCTTGAGTAGTGGTAGCCCCAAATCTGCACTTGAGTTGTGGTAGCCCCACCTCTGAGCTTGAGTCGTTGTAGCCACTCCTCTGAGTTTGTGTCGTGGTAGCCTCACTTTTGAGCTTGAGTCTTAATAGCCCCATCTCTGAGCTTGAGTCTTAATAGTCCCATCTCTGAGCTTGAGTCTTGGTCGCCCTGTCTCTAGCTTGTGTCGTCGTAGCCCTACCTCTGAGCTTGAGTCGTGGGAGGCCCACTTTTGAGCTTGAGCCGTGTTAACTCCTCCTCTGATCTTGAGTCGCGATAGCCCCTTTTCTGACTTTGAGTCTTGGTAGCCCTACCTCTGAGCTTGAGTCGTTGTAGCACCACCTCTGAACTTGAGTCGTGGTACCCCCACCTCTGAGCTTCTGTGGTGATAGCTACTCCTCTGAGCTTGAGTCGTGGCAGCTCCATCTCTGAGCTTTAGCCTTGGCAGCTCTACCTCTGAGCCTGAGTCATGATAGCCTCACCTCTGAGCTTGAATCATTGTAGCCCACCTATGAGATTGAGTCGTGGTAGCTCCACCTCTGAGCTTGAGTCATTGTAGACCCACATCTGATTTTGAGTCGTGATAGACTCTCCACTTACCTTCAGTCTTTGTAGCCCTACCTCTGAGCTTGAGTCGTGGTAGTGCCACTTCTGAACTTGAGTCGTTGTACCCCCACCTCTGAGCTTTAATCGTGGTAGCCCTTCCACGGAGCTTGAGTCGTGATAGCCACACCTCTGAGCTTGAGTCGTTGAAGCCCTACCTCTGAGCTTGAGTCTTGGTAGCCCTACCTCTGAGATTGAGTCATGGTAGCCCTTCCTCTGAGCTTGAGTTGTGGTAGCTCCTCCAATGAGCTTAAGTCGTGGTAGCCCCACCTCTGAGCTTATGTCGAGATAGCCACACCTCTTTGCTTGAGTCTTTATAGTTCTACCTCTGAGCTTGAGTCATGGTAGCCCCACCTCTGAACTTGAGTCGTAGTAACTCCACATCTGAGCTTGAGTCGTGATAGCCCAACATCTGAGCTTGAGTCTTGGTAGCCTCACCTTTGAGCTTAAGTCGTAAAAGCCCTACCTCTGAGCTTGAATCGTTGTAGCAACTCCTCTGAGCTAGAGCCGCTATAGCCCCACCTTATGCTTGAGTCTTGGTAACCATTAGTCTGAGCTTGAGTCTTGGTAACCATAAGTCTGAGCTTGAGTCATGGTAGTCTAACCTCTTAGCTTCAGTCAGAATAGCCCCACCTCTAAGCTTTAGTCGTGGTAGCCTCACCTCTGAGGTTGAGTCCTGATAGGCCCACATGTGAGCTGGAGATTTTATACCCCTTCCTCTGAGATTGAGTCGTGGTAACCCCACCTCTGAGTTTGAGTTGTGGTAGCTCCACATCTGATCTTCAGACGAGGTAGCCCCACCTCTGACCTTGAGTCGTAATAGCCCTGCTTCTATGCTAGAGTTGTGGTAGCTCCACCTATGAGCTTGTGTCGTGGTAGCCCCACCTCTGAGCTTGAGTTGTCGTAGACCCGAGTCTTAGCTTTAGTCGTGGTTGCTCCACCTCTGAGCTTGAGTCGTGATAGCACAACATCTGAGCTTGAGTCTTGGTAGCCATACATCTGATCTTGAGACGAGGTAGCCCCACCTCTGAGCTTGAGTCGTGATAGCCCCACTTGTGATCTTGAGTCTTGGTAGCCATACTTCTGAGCTTGAGTCGTACTAGCCCCAACGTCTGAGCTTCAGTCGTGGTAGTCCCACCTCTGAGCATAAGTATTGGTAGCCATTCTTCTGAGCTTGAGTCGTGGTAGCTTATCCTCCTCTGAGCTTGAGTCGTGGTAGCTTATCCTCCTCTGAGCTTGAGTAGTCTTAGCTCCAACTCTGCACTTGAGTTGTGGTAGCCCCAACTCTGAGCTTGAATCGTTGTAGCCACTCCTCTGAGTTTGTGTCGTGGTAGCCTCACGTTTGAGCTTGAGTCGTAATAGCCCAATCTATGAGCTTGAGTCTTGGTCACCCTGCCTCCAGCTTGTGTCGTCGTAGTCCTTCCTCTGAGCTTGAGTCGTGGGAGCCCCATCTCTGAGTTTGAGCAGTGCTAACTCCTTTTCTGATCTTGAGTCGTGATAACCCCTTTTCTGACCTTGAGTCTTGGTAGCACTACCTCTAAGCTTGAGTCGTGGAAGTGCCACTTCTGAACTTGACTCGTGGTACCCCTACCTTTGGGCTTCAGTCGTGATAACCACACCTATGAGCTTGAGTCGTAGTAGCCCCATCTCTGAGCTTGAGTCGTGGCAGCCCTACCTATGAGATTGAGTCGTGGTACCTCCACCTCTGAGCATGAGTCATTGTAGCACTACCTCTCACCTTGAGTCATGGTAGCGCCACCTCTGAATTTGAGTCGTGGTAGCCCCACCTGTGAGCTTAAGTCATGGTAACCCCACCACTGAGCTTAAGTCGTGATAGCCCCACCTCTTTGCTTGAGTCTTTATAGCCCTACCTCTGAGCTTGAGACTTGGTAACCCCACCTCTGAGCTTGATTCTTGGTAGCCTCACATCTAAGCTTGAGTGGTGGAAGCTTTACCTCTGAGACTGAATCCTGGTATCCCCACCTCTGAGCTTGAGTCATGATAGCCCACCTCTAAGCTTGAGTCTTGGTAACCACTCATCAGAGCTTGAGACACGGTAGCCCCACCTCTTAGCTTTAGTCATAGTATCCCCACCTCTGAGCTTGAGTTGTGGTAGACCCACGTCTGAGCTGGGTAGCCTCACTTCTGAGCTTGAGTCGTGGAAGCTCTACCTCTGAGCTTGAGTCGTGATAGCCCACCTCTAAGCTTGAGTCTTCGTAACCACACGTCCGAGCTTAAGTCATGGAAGCCCCACGTTTTAGCTTCAGTGATAATAGCCCCACCTCTGAGCTTGAGTCGTGGTAGCTCTACCTCTCCGCTTGAGTCGTGGTATCTCCACCTCTGAGCTTATGTCGTGGTAGCCGCACTTCCGAGCTTCAGTCTTGGTAACCCCAAGTTTGAGCTTAAATCGTAATAGCCCCACCTAGAAGCTTGGGTCATGGGAGCAACGCCTCTGAGCTTGAGTCGTGACAGCCCCACATCTGAGCTTGAGTCTTGGAAGCCATACATCTCAGGCTGAGTCGTGGTAAACCCACCTCTGAGCTTCAGTTGTGGAAGCCCCACTTCTGTGCTTAAATTCTGGTATCCCTATCTCTGAGCTTGAGACGAGGTAGCTCGTCCTCTGAGCTTGAGTCATGGAAGCCCCAACTCAGAGCTTGAGTTGCAGTAGCCCCACCTCTGAGCTTGAGTCGTGGTAACCCCACCTATGAGCATGAGTCGTTGTAGCCCCACCTGTGAGCTAAGTCATGGTAACCCCACCACTGAGCTCAAGTCGTCATAGCCCCGCCTCTTTGCTTGAGTCTTTATAACCCTACCTCTGAGCTTGAGACTTGGTAACCCCACCTCTGAGCTTGAATCATTGTAGCCCTACCTTTGATCTTGAGTTGCGATAGCCCCACCTCTGAGCTTGATTCTTGGTAGCCTCGCCTCTAAGCTTGAGTCGTGGAAGCTTTACCTCTGAGATTGAATCCTGGTACCCACACATCTGAGCTTGAATCGTGATAGCCCACCTCTAAGCTTGAGTCTTGGGAGCCACACGTCTGAGCTTGAGACACAGTAGCCCCACCTCATAGCTTTATATATAATAGCCTCATCTCTGAGCTTGAGTCGTGGAAGCTCTACCACTGAGCTTGAATTATGGAAGCCCCACCTCTGAGCTTGAGTCGTGACAGCCCACCTCTAAGCTTGAGTCTTGGTGACAACACGTCTGAGCTTGAGTCATGGTAGCCCCACGTCTTAGCTTCAGTGATAACAGCCCCACCTTTGAGCTTCAGTCGTGGCAGCCCTACCTCTCTGCTTCAATCGTGGTATCTCCACCTCTGAGCTTGTGTAGTGGTAGCCGCACCTCTGAGCTTCAGTCTTGGTAACCCCAAGTTTGAGCTTTAATTGTAATAGCCCCACCTCTGAGCTTGGGTCATGGGAGCCCCGCCTCTGAGCTTGAGTCGTGACAGCCCCACCTCTGAGCTTGAGTCTTGGAAGCCATACATCTCAGGTTGAGTCGTGGTAAACCCACCTCTGAGCTTCAGTTTGGGAATCCCCACTACTGTGCTTAAATCCTGGCATCCCTTTCTCTGAGCTTGAGTCGAGGTAGTTCGTCCTCTGAGCTTGAGTCGTGGTAACCCCACCTATGAACTTGAGTCGTGGTAGCCCCACGTCTGAGCCTGAGTCGTAGTAGCTCCACCTCTGAGGTTGAGCCGTGATAGCCCCTCCTCTGAGCTTTAGTCTTTGTAGCCCTGCCTCCGAGCTTGAGTCATAGTAGCCCCACCTGTGAGCATGAGTCGAGGTAGCCCCACAACTGAGCTTGCGCCGTGGCAGCCCCACCTCTGAGCTTGAGTCGTGATAGCCCCTCCTCTGAAATGGTAACCCCACCTCTGAGCTTAAGTCATGGTAGCTGCACATCTGAGCTTGAGTCGTGATAGCCCCACCTCTGAGCTTGATTCTTGGTAGCTTCACCTCTGAGCTTGAGTCGTGGAAGCTTTACCTCTGAGCTTGAGTCATGGTAGCCAAACCTCTGAGCTTGAGTCGTGATAGCCCACCTCTATGCTTGAGTCTTGGCAACCACACGTCTGAGCTTGAGTAATGGTAGCCCAACCTCTTAGCTTCAGTCATAAAAGCCCCACCTCTGAGCTTGAGTCGTGGTAGCCCTACCTCTACGCTTGACTCGTGGTAGCTCGACCTCTGAGCTTGTGTCGTGGTAGCCCCACCTATGAGGTTGAGTTGTGGTTGACCCATGTCTGAGCTTGAGTCGTGGTAACCCAACGTTTGAGCATAAATCGTAAGATGCCCACCTCTGAGCTTTGGTCATGGGAGCCCCGCCTCTGAGCTTGAGTCGTGACAGCCCCACCTCTGAGCATGAGTCTTGTAAGCTATACATCTCAGCTTGAGTCGTGGTAAACCCACCTATGAGCTTCACTTCCGTGCTTAAGTCTTGGTACCCCTATCTCTTAGCTTGAGTCGAGCTAGCTTTTCCTCTGAGCTTGAGTAGTGGTAGCCCCAATTCATAGCTTGAGTTGCGGTATCCCCAACTCTGAGCTTGAGTCGTGGTAACCCTACCTCACCTTTGAGGTTGAATCGTAATAGCCCCACCTCTGAGCTTGAGGCGCCTTAGCCCCACCTCTGAGCTTGAGTCGTGATAGCCCCTCCTCTTGGTAGCCCTGCTTCTGAGCCTGAGTCTTGGTAACCCAACCTCTGAGCTTGAGTCGTTGTAGGCCCACCTCTGAGAATGAGTCGAGGTAGCCCCACCTCTGAGCTTGAGTCATGATAGCCCCTCCCCTAAGCTTTAGTCTTGGTAGCCCTTCGTCTGAGCCTGAGTCTTGATAACCCAACCTCTGAGCTTGAGTCGTTGTAGGCCCACCTCTGAGCATGAGTCGTGTTAGCTCCACCTCTGAGCTTGAGTCGTGGTAGCCCTACCTTTGAGTTTGAGTCGTGATAGCCCCACCTCTGAGCCTGAGTCTTGGCAGCCCCACCTCTGAGCTTGAGTCGTGTTAGCCCCACCTCTGAGCTTGAGTCCTGGTAGCCCCACCTCTGAACTTTAGTCTTGGTAGCCCAACCTTTGAATTAGAGTTGTTTTAGCCCCACCTCTGAGCATGAGTCGTGGTAGCCCTACCTCTGAGCTTGAGTCGTGGTAGCCTTGATTCTAAGCTTGAGTTGAGATAGCACCACCTCTGAGAATGATTATTGGTAGCCCCAGCTCTAAGCATTAGTTGTGGTAGCCGAACTTCTGAGCTTGAGTCCTGACAGCTCTACCTCTGAGCTTGAGTCGTGGTAGCCACACTTTTGAGCTTGAGTCGTGGCAGCCCCACCTCTGAGCCTGAGTCTTGGCAGCCCCACCTCTGAGCTTGAGTCGTGGTAGCCTCACCTTTAAACTTGAGTCTTGGTAGCCCAACCTTTGAGCTTGAGTTGTGGTAGCCCTACCTCTGAGCTTGAGCCATGGTAGCCCTAATTCTGAGCTTGAGTCGAGATAGCCCCACCTCTGAGATTGATTATTGGTAGCCCACCTCTAAGCATTAGTTGTGGTAGCCACACCTCTGAGCTTGAGTCATGATAGCCCCACCACTGAGCTTGATTCTTTATAGCCCTACCTCTGAGCTTGAGTCGTGGAAACCCCTCCTCTGAGCTTGAATCGCGTTAGCTCCACATCTGAGCATGAGTCTTGATTGCCGCACCTCTGAGGTTGGGTCTTAATAGCCTCACGTCTGTGCTTGAATCGTGCTAGATCCACCTCTGAGCTTGGGTCTTGATAGCCCCACCTCTGAGCTTGAGTCGTGGTAGCCCCAACCCTGAGCCTGAATCTTGGTATCCCCTCCTCTGAACTTCAGTCGTAATAGCCCCACCTTTGTGCTTGAATCGTGGTACCTCCACCTATGAGCTTCGGTTGTACTAGACAAGCCTCTGAACTTGAGTCGCAGTTGTCCTACCTCTAAGCTTGAGAGATTGTAGCCCCACCTTTGAGGTTGAGTCGTAAGGGCCCCAGCACTGAGCTTGAGTCATGGTAGCCAGGCCTCTGAGCTTGAGTCGTGATAGCAGCACCTCTGAACGTGAGTCTTGGTAGCCATACGTCTGAGCTTGAGTCTTAGTAGCCCCACCTCTGAGCTTCAGTCTTGGTAGCCCCACCTCTGAGCTTGAGTCGTGGTAGCCGCACCTTTGAGCTTGACCCGTAATAGCCCTACCTCTGAGCTTGAGTCGTTGTAGCCCCACCTCTGAACTTGAGTCGTGGTAGCCCTACCACTGAGCTTTAGTTATTGGAGCCCTACCTCTGAGCTTGAGTTTTGGAAGCTCCACCTCTGAACTTGAGTCTTACACAGTTCTACCTCTGAGCTTGAGTCGTGGTAACCCCATCTTTGAGCTTGAGTCTTGGTAGCTTCACCTCTGAGCTAGAGTAGAGGTTGCCCCAACTCTCAGCTTGAATCGTTGTAGCCCCACCTCTGAGCTTGAGTCGTGATATCCCCACCTCGGAACTTGAAGAGCGGTAGCCACACCTCTTAGCTGCAGTCGTATTAACCCCACCTCTGAGCTGGAAGAGTGGTAGCCCTACCTCTGCGCTTGAGTCGGGGTAGCTCAACCTCTTCTGAGCTCGAGTCATGGTAGCCCCGTCTCTGAGCTTGTGTTGTGACAGCCCCACCTCTGAGCTTAAGTCTTGGAAGCTATACGTTTAAGCTTGAGTCGTGGTAGCTCCTCCTCTGAGCTTGAGTCGTGGTAGCTCCTCCTCTGAGCTTCAGTCTTGGAAGCCCCACCTCTGAGCTTGAGTCGTTTTAGCCCTACCTCTGAGCTTGAGTCATGCTACCTCTTAATCTGAGCTTGAGTCGTGGTAGCCTAACCTTTGAGCTTGAGTCGTAATAGCTCCACCTCTAAGCTTGGGTCTTGATAGCCCCTCCTCTGAGCTTTAGTTTTCGTAGCTGTACCTCTGAACTTAAGTCGTGATAGCCCCACCTCTTTTCTTGAATTTTTGTAGCCCTTCCTCTGATCGTCAGTCGTTGGAACCCCACCTCTGAGCTTGAGTCGTGGTTGCTCTACATCTGAGCTTGAGTCGTGATAGACCCACCACTGAGCTTGAGTCTTGGTAGCCTCACCTCTGAGCTTGGGTCGTGGTAGCCCTACCTCTGAGCTTTAATCGTGGTAGCCCTACGTTTGAGCTTATATCATAATAGCCCCACCCCTGAGCTTGAGTCATGGTAGCCCCACCACTGAGCTTGAGTCGTGACAGCCCCACCTCTGAGCTTAAGTCTTTGAAGTCATGCATCTAAGCTTGAGTTGTGGTAGCCCATCTCTGCACTTCAGTTGTGGAAACCCCACCTCTGTGCTAGAGTCCTGGTAGCCCCACCTCTGAGATTGAGTCGAGGTAGCTCCTCCTTTGAACTTGAGTCGTGTTAGCCCTCCCTTTGAGCTTGAGTCATCGTAACCTTACCTCTAATCTTAAGTTGTGGTAGCCACACCTCTGAGCCTAAGTCGTGGGACCCCACCTCTAAGCGAAAGTCGTGAAAGTCCCACCTCTTTGCTTGAGTTTTTACAGCCTTACCTATGAGCTTGAGTCGTGGTAACTCCACCTCTGAGCTTGAGTTATGGTAGCTCCACATCTGTGCTTGAGTCGTGATAGCCCCACCTCTGAGCTTGAGTCATCGTAGCCCTACATCTGAGCTTGAGTTGTGGTACCTCCACCTCTGAGCTTAAGTCTTGAAAGCCCAACCTCTTTGCTTGAGTCTTTACAGGCCTTCCCATGAGCTTGAGTCGTGGTAACTCCACATCTGAGCTTGTGTTGTGATAGCCGCACCTCTGAGCTTGAGTCTTGGCAGCCTCACCTCTGAGCTTGAGTCGTGATAACCCCACCACTGTACTTGAGTCATCGTAGCCCCACCTCTTAGCTTCAGTCATAATAGCCCTACCTCTGAGCTTGAATCATTGTGGACCCACCTCTGACTTTAAGTCGTGGTAGCCTCACATTTGAGCTTGAATCGTAATAGGCCCAGCTCTGAGCTAGAGTCTTGGTAGCCCTACTTAAAGCTTGAGCCGTCGTAGCCCCACTTCAGAGCTTGAGTCGTGGTAGCCCCACCTCTGAGTTTGAGACTTGGTAGCCATACATCTGAGCTTGAGCTGTGGTTGCCCCTCCTTCGAGCTCAAGTTGTAAGAGCACCACCACTCACCTTATGTCATGATATCCCCGTCTCTGTGCTTCAGTCGTGATAGCCCCACCTCTGATCGTGAGTCTTGGTAGTCATACGTCTGAGCTTGAGTCATAGTAGCCCCAACCTCTGAGCTTCATTTGTGGTAGCCCCACCTCTGAGCTTGAGTCGCGGGAGGCCCATCTCTGAGCTTGAGTCGTGCTAGCTCCTCCTCTGATCTTGAGTCATAATAGCCCCTTCTCTGACCTTGAGTCTTGGTAGACCTACCTCTAAGCTGTAGTCGTGGTAGCACCACTTCTGAACTTGAGTCGTGGTATCCCCACCAATGAGCTTCAGTCGTGATAGCCACACCTCTGAGCTTGAGTCGTGGTAGCCCCATCTCTGAGCTTGAGTCTTGGTAGCCCTACCTTTGAGCTTGAGTCGTGGTCGCCCCACCTCTGAGCTAGAGTCGTGGTAGCTCCACCTCTGAGCTTTAGTCATTGTAGCCCTACCTCTGAGCTTGAGTCGTGGTAGCCCTAAATCTGAGCTTGAGTCGTGATAGCCCCAACGACTGAGCTTGAGTCTTTATATCCCTACCTCTGATTTTGAGTCGTGGTAGCTCTGCATCTGAGCTTGAGTCTTGATTGCCACACCCATTAGGTTGAGTCTTTATAGCCTCACCTCTGAGCTTGAATCGTGGTAGCCCCACCTCTGAGCTTGGGTCGTGATAGCCCCACCTCTGAGATTGAGTCGTGGTTGCCCAAACCCTGAGCTTGAGTCATGGCAGCCCCTCCTCTGAAGTTCAGTCGTAATAGCCCCACATATGTGCTTGAGTCGTGGTACCTCCATCTATGAGCTTTTTGTCATGGCAACCCCTCCTCTGAGCTTGAGTTATGGTAGACCCATCTCTGAGCTTGAGTCGCAGTTGCAATACCTCTGAGCTTGAGTGGTGGTAGCCCTACCTTTGAGCTTGAGTCGTGATTGTCCCTCCTCAAACTTTGAGGCATGTTAGCACTATCTCTTTGCTTGAGTCTTTATAGCCCTTCCTCTGAGCTTGAGTCATGGTAACCCCACCTGTGAGCTTGAGTCAAGGTAGCTGCACATCTGAACTTGAGTCGTGATAGCCCCACCTATGAGCTTGATTCTTGGTAGCCTCACCTATGAGCTTGATTCTTGGTAGCCTCACATCTGAGCTAGAGTCGTTTAATAAGCGCCACCTCCCTCCTTGAATCGTAATAGCCCCACCTCTGAGCGTGAGTCGTGATAACCCACCTCTAAGCTTGAGTCTTGGTAACCGCAGCTCTGAGCTTGATTCATGGTAACACCACCTATTTACTTCAGTCATAATAGCCCTACCTCTGAGCTTGAGTCGTGGTAGCCCTACCTCTGGGCTTGAGTCGTTGTAGCTCCACCTCTGAGCTTGTGTCGTGGTAGCCCCACCTCTGAGTTTGAGTTGTGGTAGACCCACGTCTGAGCTTGAGTCGTGGTAACCCGATGTATGAGCTTAAATCGTAATAGCCCAACCTCTGAGCTTGGGTCGTGGGAGCCCCGCCTCTGAGCTTGAGTCGTGACAGCCCCTCTTCTGAGCTTGAGTCGTGGAAGCCATACTTCTCAACTTGAGTCGAGGTAAACCAACCTCTGAGCTTCAGTTGTGGAAGCCTCTCTTCTGTGCTTAAGTACTGGTATCCCTACCTCTGAGCTTGACTCAAGGTAGCTCCTCCTCTTAGCTTAAGTCTTGGTAGCCACAAATCAGCGCTTGAGTTGTGGTAGCTGCTCCTCTGAGTTTGAGTCGTGGTAACCCCACCTCTGAACTTTAGTCGTGGAAGCTTCACCTTTGAGGTTGAATCGTAATAGCCCCACCTCCAAGCTTCAGTCGTAGTAGCTCCACCTCTGAGCATGAGTCGTGATATACCCACCTCTGATCTGAAGTCATCATAGCCCCACCTCTTAGCTTCAGTCATAATAGCCTCAACTCTGAGCTTGAGTCGTTGTAGCTCCACCTCTCTGTTTGAGTGGTGGTAGCCCCATCTTTGAGCTTCAATCGTAATAGCCCCACCTCTGATTGTGAGTCTTGGTAGCCCTACCTCTAACTTGAGTCGATGTAGCCCCACTTCTGAGCTTGAGTAGTGGGAGCCCCACCTCTGAGCATGAGTCGTTCTAGCTCCTCCTCTGATCTTCAGTCTTGATAGCCCCTCCTCTGACCTTGAGTCTTGGTAGCCCTGCCTCTAAGCTTGAGTCGTAACGCCAACTCTGAACTTGAGTCTTGGTACACCCACCTCTGAGCTTCAGCCGTGATAGCCACACCTCTGAGCTTAAGTCTTTGAAGCCATATGTCTAAGCTTGAGTCATGGTAGCCACGTCTCTGCGCTTCAATTTTGGAAGCCCCACCTCTGTGCTTGAGCCCTGGTAGCCCTCCCTCTGAGCTTGTGTCATGGTAGCCCTACCTCTGAGCTTGAGTTGTGCTACCTCCTCCTCTGAGCTTAAGTCGTGGTAGCCTCACCTGAGAGCTTAAGTTGTGAAAGCCCTACCTCTTTGCTTGAGTCTTCACAGCCCTCCCCATGAGCTTGAGTAGTGGTAACTCCACCTCTGAGCGTGAGTCGTGAAAGCTCCACATCTGGGCATGAGTTATGATAGCCCCACCTCTGAGCTTGAGTCGTGGTAGCCCCACCTATGAGTTTGAGTCGTGGTAGCCACACTTTTGAGCTTGAATCATAATAGCCCCAGCTCTGAGCCTGAGTCTCGGCAGCCCTACCTCTAGCTTGAGTCGTCCTAGCCCCTCTTTTGAGCTTGAGTCGAACTTTAGTTGTGGTACCCCCACCTCTGAGCTTCAGTCGTGATAGCAACACCACTGTGCTTGACTCTTGGTAGCCCCATTTCTGAGCTTGAGTCGAGGCAGCCCTGCCTATGAGATTGAGTCGTGGTAGGTCCACCTTTGAGCTTGAGTCACTTTAGCCCCACCTCTGATCTTGAGCCGTGATAGCCCCTCCTCTGACCTTGAATCATGGAAGCGCCACCTCTGAGCTTGAGTCGTGGTACCCCCACCTCTGAGCTTGAGTCGTGGTAGCCCTTCCTGGGAGCTTGAGTCATGATAACCACACCTCTGAACTTGAGTCGTGGTAGCTCCACCTCTTATCTTAAGTCGTGATAGCCCTACCTATTTG
This sequence comes from Cherax quadricarinatus, assembly GCF_038502225.1. Taxonomy (NCBI): domain Eukaryota; kingdom Metazoa; phylum Arthropoda; class Malacostraca; order Decapoda; family Parastacidae; genus Cherax; species Cherax quadricarinatus. The sequence continues at coordinate 32,423,780 of NC_091330.1, forward strand.
CTTGAGTCATTATAACACTTCCTCTGAGCTTGTGTCATGGTAACCCCACCTATGAGCATGAGTCGTGATAGCCCCGCTGCTGAGCGTGAGTCGAGGTAGCCCCACCTCAAGGCTTGAGTCGTGATAGCCCCTCTGCTGAGCTTTAGTCTTGCTAGCCCAAACTCCGAGCTTGAGCCGTGGTAGCCCCATCACTGAGCTTGAGTCGAAGTAGCCCCACCTCTGAGCTTGAGTCGCAGTTGCAATACCTCTGAGCTTGAGTGGTGGTAGCCCTACCTTTGAGCTTGAGTCGTGATTGTCCCTCCTCAAACTTTGAGGCTTGTTAGCACTATCTCTAAGCTTGAGTCGTGGTAGTGTCACTTGTGAACTTAAGTCGTGGTACCCCTACCTCTGAGCTTAAGTCATGGAAGCCCTTACTCTGAGCTTGAGTCGTGATAGCAATACCTCTGAGCGTGAGTCGTGGTAGCCCCACCTCTGAATTTGAGTCGTGATAGCCCTACCTCTGAACTTTAGTCATGGTAGCCCTATCTCTGAGTTTGAGTCGTGGTAACCCCACCTCTGAGCTTGAGTCTTGGTAGCCTCACCTCTGAGCATGAGTTGTGGTTGCCCGAACTCTAAGCTTGAATCGTGGTAGCCCCATCTCTGAGCTTGAGTCGTGATAGCCCCACCTCTGAGCTTGAAGAGTGGTAGCCCAACTACTTAGCTTCAGTCTAATAGACCCACCTCTGAGCTGGAAGAGTGGTAACCCTACCTCTGCGCCTGAGTCGTGGTAGCTCCACCTCTGAGCTTGAGTCGAGGTTGCCCCACCTTTGAGCTTGAGTCATAATAGCCCCTCCTCTGAGCTTCAGTCTTGGAAGCCTCACCTCTGAGCTTGAGTTTTTTAGCCCTACCTCTGAGCTTGAGTCGTAGTAGCTCCTCCTCTGAGCTTGAGTCGAGGTTGCCCCACCTTTGAGCTTGAGTCGTAATAGCCCCTCCTCTGAGCTTGAGTCTTGGTAGCCCTACCACTGAGCTTGAGTCCTCGTAGCCCCACCTCTGAGCTTGAGTCGAGGTAGTCCCACCTCTGAGCTTAAGTCTTCATAGCCCTTCCTCTGAGCTTCAGTCCTGGTAGCCCTACCTCTGAGCTTGAGTCGTGATAGCCCCACCTCTTTGCTTGAATCCTTATAGCCCTCCCTCTGAGCGTCAGTCGTGCTAAGCCCACCTCTGAGCTTGAGTCTTGGTAGCCTCACCTATGAGCTTGAGTCGTGGTAGCCCTACCTCTGTGCTTGAATTGTGGTAGCCCCACCTTTGAGCTTATATCATAATAGCCCACCTCTAAGCTTGAGTCATGGTAGCCCCACCACTGAGCTTGAGCCATGACAGCCCCACCTCTGAGCTTAAGTCTTGGAAGCCATACGTCTAAGCCTGAGTCGTCATAGCCCCATCTCTGCGCTTCAGTTGTGGAAGCCCCAACACTGTGTTTGAGTCCTGCCAGCCCCACCTCTGAGCTTGAGTCGTGTTAACCCTGCCTCTGAGCTTGAGTCAAGGTTGCCCCACCTCTGAGCTTATGTAGTGGTAGCCCCACCTCTTTTGATTGAGTCTTTGCAGCCCTACCTATGAGCTTGAGTCGTGATAACTCCACATCTAAGCTTGAGTAGTGATAGCCCCACAACTCAGCTTGAGTCTTGGTAGCCTCACCTCTGACCTTGAGTCGTGATATACCCACCTCTGATCTGAAGTCATCATAGCCCCACCTCTTAGCTTCAGTCATAATAGCCTCAACTCTGAGCTTGAGTCGTTGTAGCTCCACCTCTCTGTTTGAGTGGTGGTAGCCCCATCTTTGAGCTTCAATCGTAATAGCCCCACCTCTGATTGTGAGTCTTGGTAGCCCTACCTCTAACTTGAGTCGATGTAGCCCCACTTCTGAGCATGAGTAGTGGGAGCCCCACCTCTGAGCATGAGTCGTTCTAGCTCCTCCTCTGATCTTCAGTCTTGATAGCCCCTCCTCTGACCTTGAGTCTTGGTAGCCCTGCCTCTAAGCTTGAGTCGTAACGCCAACTCTGAACTTGAGTCTTGGTACACCCACCTCTGAGCTTCAGCCGTGATAGCCACACCTCTGAGCTTAAGTCTTTGAAGCCATATGTCTAAGCTTGAGTCATGGTAGCCACGTCTCTGCGCTTCAATTTTGGAAGCCCCACCTCTGTGCTTGAGCCCTGGTAGCCCTCCCTCTGAGCTTGAGTCATGGTAGCCCTACCTCTGAGCTTGAGTTGTGCTACCTCCTCCTCTGAGCTTAAGTCGTGGTAGCCTCACCTGAGAGCTTAAGTTGTGAAAGCCCTACCTCTTTGCTTGAGTTTTAACAGCCCTCCCCATGAGCTTGAGTAGTGGTAACTCCACCTCTGAGCGTGAGTCGTGGTAGCTCCACATCTGGGCATGAGTTACGATAGCCCCACCTCTGAGCTTGAGTCATCGTAACCCCACGTCTTAGCTTCAGTCATAATAGCCCCACCTCTGAGCTTGAGTCGTGGTAGCCCCACCTATGAGTTTGAGTCGTGGTAGCCACACTTTTGAGCTTGAATCATAATAACCCCAGCTCTGAGCCTGAGTCTCGGCAGCCCTACCTCTAGCTTGAGTCGTCCTAGCCCCTCTTTTGAGCTTGAGTCGAACTTTAGTTGTGGTACCCCCACCTCTGAGCTTCAGTCGTGATAGCAACACCACTGTGCTTGACTCTTGGTAGCCCCATTTCTGAGCTTGAGTCGAGGCAGCCCTGCCTATGAGATTGAGTCGTGGTAGGTCCACCTCTGAGCTTGAGTCACTTTAGCCCCACCTCTGATCTTGAGCCGTGATAGCCCCTCCTCTGACCTTGAATCATGGAAGCGCCACCTCTGAGCTTGAGTCGTGGTACCCCCACCTCTGAGCTTGAGTCGTGGTAGCCCTTCCTGGGAGCTTGAGTCATGATAACCACACCTCTGAACTTTAGTCGTGGTAGCTCCACCTCTTATCTTAAGTCGTGATAGCCCTACCTATTTGCTTGAGTCATTATAACACTTCCTCTGAGCTTGTGTCATGGTAACCCCACCTATGAGCATGAGTCGTGATAGCCCCGCTGCTGAGCGTGAGTCGAGGTAGCCCCACCTCAAGGCTTGAGTCGTGATAGCCCCTCTGCTGAGCTTTAGTCTTGCTAGCCCAAACTCCGAGCTTGAGCCGTGGTAGCCCCATCACTGAGCTTGAGTCGAAGTAGCCCCACCTCTGAGCTTGAGTCGCAATAGCCAGTCCTCTGAGTTTTAGTCTTGGTAGTCTTTTCTCTGAGCCTGCGTCATGGTAGCCCCACCTCTGAGCTTGAGTCATGGTAGCTCCACCTCTGAGCTTGAGTAGTGCTGGGCCCACCTCTGAGCATGAGTCGTGTTAGCCCCACCTCTGAACATGAGTCGTGTTAGCCCAACCTCTGAACTTGAGGAGTCCTGGTAGCCTCACCTGTGAGCTTGAGTCGTGGTAGCCTAACCTGTGAACTTGAGTCCTGGTAGCCCCACCTCAGAGCCTGAGTCTTGGTATCCCCTCCTCTGAGCTTGAGTCGTGGTAGCCCTACCTCTGACCTTTAGTCGTGGTAGACCCACCTCTGAGCATGAGTTGCATTAGCCTTTCCTCTGAGCTTGAATCCTGGTAGCCCCACCTCTGAGCTTGAGTCTTGGTAGCCTCACCTATGAGCTTGAGTCGTGGTAGCCCTACCTCTGTGCTTGAATTGTGGTAGCCCCACCTTTGAGCTTATATCATAATAGCCCCGCCTCTAAGCTTGAGTCATGGTAGCCCCACCACTGAGCTTGAGCCATGACAGCCCCACCTCTGAGCTTAAGTCTTGGAAGCCATACATCTAAGCCTGAGTCGTCGTAGCCCCATCTCTGCGCTTCAGTTGTGGAAGCCCCAACACTGTGTTTGAGTCGTGTTAACCCTGCCTCTGAGCTTGAGTCAAGGTTGCCCCACCTCTGAGCTTATGTAGTGGTAGCCACACCTCTTTTGATTGAGTCTTTGCAGCCCTACCTATGAGCTTGAGTCGTGATAACTCCACATCTAAGCTTGAGTAGTGATAGCCCCACAACTCAGCTTGAGTCTTGGTAGCCTCACCTCTGACCTTGAGTCGTGATATACCCACCTCTGATCTGAAGTCATCATAGCCCCACCTCTTAGCTTCAGTCATAATAGCCTCAACTCTGAGCTTGAGTCGTTGTAGCTCCACCTCTCTGTTTGAGTGGTGGTAGCCCCATCTTTGAGCTTCAATCGTAATAGCCCCACCTCTGATTGTGAGTCTTGGTAGCCCTACCTCTAACTTGAGTCGATGTAGCCCCACTTCTGAGCATGAGTAGTGGGAGCCCCACCTCTGAGCATGAGTCGTTCTAGCTCCTCCTCTGATCTTCAGTCTTGATAGCCCCTCCTCTGACCTTGAGTCTTGGTAGCCCTGCCTCTAAGCTTGAGTCGTAACGCCAACTCTGAACTTGAGTCTTGGTACACCCACCTCTGAGCTTCAGCCGTGATAGCCACACCTCTGAGCTTAAGTCTTTGAAGCCATATGTCTAAGCTTGAGTCATGGTAGCCACGTCTCTGCGCTTCAATTTTGGAAGCCCCACCTCTGTGCTTGAGCCCTGGTAGCCCTCCCTCTGAGCTTGAGTCATGGTAGCCCTACCTCTGAGCTTGAGTTGTGCTACCTCCTCCTCTGAGCTTAAGTCGTGGTAGCCTCACCTGAGAGCTTAAGTTGTGAAAGCCCTACCTCTTTGCTTGAGTTTTAACAGCCCTCCCCATGAGCTTGAGTAGTGGTAACTCCACCTCTGAGCGTGAGTCGTGGTAGCTCCACATCTGGGCATGAGTTATGATAGCCCCACCTCGGAGCTTGAGTCATCGTAACCCCACGTCTTAGCTTCAGTCATAATAGCCCCACCTCTGAGCTTGAGTCGTGGTAGCCCCACCTATGAGTTTGAGTCGTGGTAGCCACACTTTTGAGCTTGAATCATAATAGCCCCAGCTCTGAGCCTGAGTCTCGGCAGCCCTACCTCTAGCTTGAGTCGTCCTAGCCCCTCTTTTGAGCTTGAGTCGAACTTTAGTTGTGGTACCCCCACCTCTGAGCTTCAGTCGTGATAGCAACACCACTGTGCTTGACTCTTGGTAGCCCCATTTCTGAGCTTGAGTCGAGGCAGCCCTGCCTATGAGATTGAGTCGTGGTAGGTCCACCTCTGAGCTTGAGTCACTTTAGCCCCACCTCTGATCTTGAGCCGTGATAGCCCCTCCTCTGACCTTGAATCATGGAAGCGCCACCTCTGAGCTTGAGTCGTGGTACCCCCACCTCTGAGCTTGAGTCGTGGTAGCCCTTCCTGGGAGCTTGAGTCATGATAACCACACCTCTGAACTTTAGTCGTGGTAGCTCCACCTCTTATCTTAAGTCGTGATAGCCCTACCTATTTGCTTGAGTCTTTATAACACTTCCTCTGAGCTTGTGTCATGGTAACCCCACCTATGAGCATGAGTCGTGATAGCCCCGCTGCTGAGCGTGAGTCGAGGTAGTCCCACCTCAAGGCTTGAGTCACGATAGCCCCTCTGCTGAGCTTTAGTCTTGCTAGCCCAAACTCCGAGCTTGAGCCGTGGTAGCCCCATCACTGAGCTTGAGTCGAAGTAGCCCCACCTCTGAGCTTGAGTCGCAATAGCCAGTCCTCTGAGTTTTAGTCTTGGTAGTCTTTTCTCTGAGCCTGCGTCATGGTAGCCCCACCTCTGAGCTTGAGTCATGGTAGCTCCATCTCTGAGCTTGAGTAGTGCTGGGCCCACCTCTGAGCATGAGTCGTGTTAGCCCCACCTCTGAACATGAGTCGTGTTAGCCCCACCTCTGAACTTGAGGAGTCCTGGTAGCCCCACCTGTGAGCTTGAGTCGTGGTAGCCTAACCTGTGAACTTGAGTCCTGGTAGCCCCACCTCAGAGCCTGAGTCTTGGTATCCCCACCTCTGAGCTTGAGTCGTGGTAGCCCTACTTCTGACCTTTAGTCGTGGTAGACCCACCTCTGAGCATGAGTTGCATTAGCCTTTCCTCTGAGCTTGAATCCTGGTAGCCCCACCTCTGAGCTTGAGTCTTGGTAGGCTCACCTTTGAGCTTGAGTCGTGGTCGCCCCACCTCTGAGCTAGAGTCGTGGTAGCTCCACCTCTGAGCTTTAGTCATTGTAGCCCTACCTCTGAGCTTGAGTCGTGGTAGCCCTAAATCTGAGCTTGAGTCGTGATAGCCCCAACGACTGAGCTTGAGTCTTTATATCCCTACCTCTGATTTTGAGTCGTGGTAGCTCTGCATCTGAGCTTGAGTCTTGATTGCCACACCCATTAGGTTGAGTCTTTATAGCCTCACCTCTGAGCTTGAATCGTGGTAGCCCCACCTCTGAGCTTGGGTCGTGATAGCCCCACCTCTGAGATTGAGTCGTGGTTGCCCAAACCCTGAGCTTGAGTCATGGCAGCCCCTCCTCTGAAGTTCAGTCGTAATAGCCCCACATATGTGCTTGAGTCGTGGTACCTGCATCTATGAGCTTTTTGTCATGGCAACCCCTCCTCTGAGCTTGAGTTATGGTAGACCCATCTCTGAGCTTGAGTCGCAGTTGCAATACCTCTGAGCTTGAGTGGTGGTAGCCCTACCTTTGAGCTTGAGTCGTGATTGTCCCTCCTCAAACTTTGAGGCTTGTTAGCACTATCTCTAAGCTTGAGTCGTGGTAGTGTCACTTGTGAACTTAAGTCGTGGTACCCCTATCTCTGAGCTTAAGTCATGGAAGCCCTTACTCTGAGCTTGAGTCGTGATAGCAATACCTCTGAGAGTGAGTCGTGGTAGCCCCACCTCTGAGTTTGAGTCGTGGTAGCCCTACCTCTGAACTTTAGTCATGGTAGCCCTATCTCTGAGTTTGAGTCGTGGTAACCCCACCTCTGAGCTTGAGTCTTGGTAGCCTCACCTCTGAGCATGAGTTGTGGTTGCCCGAACTCTAAGCTTGAATCGTGGTAGCCCCATCTCTGAGCTTGAGTCGTGATAGCCCCACCTCTGAGCTTGAAGAGTGGTAGCCCAACTACTTAGCTTCAGTCTAATAGACCCACCTCTGAGCTGGAAGAGTGGCAACCCTACCTATGCGCCTGAGTCGTGGTAGCTCCACCTCTGAGCTTGTGTCGTGGTAGCACCACCTTTGAAATTGACTTGTGGCAGACCCACCTCTATGCATAAGTTGTATTAGCACCACCTCTGAGCTTGAGTCGTTGTAGCCCCACCTTTGAGCTTAAATCGTAATAACCCCACTTCTGAGCTTGAGTCATGCTAGCCCCACATCTGAGCTTGAGTCTTGGAAGACATACGTTTAAGCTTGAGTCGTTGTAGCTCCACCTTTGAGCTTCAGTCTTGGAAGCCCCACCTCTGAGCTTGAGTTTTTTAGCCCTACCTCTGAGCTTGAGTCGTAGTAGCTCCTCCTCTGAGCTTGAGTCGAGGTTGCCCCACCTTTGACCTTGAGTCGTAATAGCCCCTCCTCTGAGCTTGAGTCTTGGTAGCCCTACCACTGAGCTTGAGTCATCGTAGCCCCACCTCTGAGCTTGAGTCGAGGTAGTCCCACCTCTGAGCTTAAGTCTTCATAGCCCTTCCTCTGAGCTTCAGTCCTGGTAGCCCTACCCTTGAGCTTGAGTCGTGATAGCCCCACCTCTTTGCTTGAATCCTTATAGCCCTCCCTCTGAGCGTCAGTCGTGCTAAGCCCACCTCTGAGCTTGAGTCTTGGTAGCCTCACCTATGAGCTTGAGTCGTGGTAGCCCTACCTCTGTGCTTGAATTGTGGTAGCCCCACCTTTGAGCTTATATCATAATAGCCCCACCTCTAAGCTTGAGTCATGGTAGCCCCACCACTGAGCTTGAGCCATGACAGCCCCACCTCTGAGCTTAAGTCTTGGAAGCCATACGTCTAAGCCTGAGTCGTCGTAGCCCCATCTCTGCGCTTCAGTTGTGGAAGCCCTAACACTGTGTTTGAGTCCTGCCAGCCCCACCTCTGAGCTTGAGTCGTGTTAACCCTGCCTCTGAGCTTGAGTCAAGGTTGCCCCACCTCTGAGCTTATGTAGTGGTAGCCCCACCTCTTTTGATTGAGTCTTTGCAGCCCTACCTATGAGCTTGAGTCGTGATAACTTCACATCTAAGCTTGAGTAGTGATAGCCCCACAACTCAGCTTGAGTCTTGGTAGCCTCACCTCTGACCTTGAGTCGTGATATACCCACCTCTGATCTGAAGTCATCATAGTCCCACCTCTTAGCTTCAGTCATAATAGCCTCAACTCTGAGCTTGAGTCGTTGTAGCTCCACCTCTCTGTTTGAGTGGTGGTAGCCCCATCTTTGAGCTTCAATCGTAATAGCCCCACCTCTGATTGTGAGTCTTGGTAGCCCTACCTCTAACTTGAGTCGATGTAGCCCCACTTCTGAGCTTGAGTAGTGGGAGCCCCACCTCTGAGCATGAGTCGTTCTAGCTCCTCCTCTGATCTTCAGTCTTGATAGCCCCTCCTCTGACCTTGAGTCTTGGTAGCCCTGCTTCTAAGCTTGAGTCGTAACGCCAACTCTGAACTTGAGTCTTGGTACACCCACCTCTGAGCTTCAGCCGTGATAGCCACACCTCTGAGCTTAAGTCTTGGAAGCCATATGTCTAAGCTTGAGTCATGGTAGCCACGTCTCTGCGCTTCAATTTTGGAAGCCCCACCTCTGTGCTTGAGCCCTGGTAGCCCTCCCTCTGAGCTTGAGTCATGGTAGCCCTACCTCTGAGCTTGAGTTGTGCTACCTCCTCCTCTGAGCTTAAGTCGTGGTAGCCTCACCTGAGAGCTTAAGTTGTGAAAGCCCTACCTCTTTGCTTGAGTCTTCACAGCCCTCCCCATGAGCTTGAGTAGTGGTAACTCCACCTCTGTGCGTGAGTCGTGGTAGCTCCACATCTGAGCATGAGTTATGATAGCCCCACCTCTGAGCTTGAGTCATCGTAACCCCACGTCTTAGCTTCAGTCAAAATAGCCCCACCTCTGAGCTAGAGTCGTGATAGCCCCAGTGCTCAGATTTAGTCATGATAGCCCCTCTTATGAGCTTTAGTCTTGCTAGCATTACCTCCGAGCTTAAGCCATGGTAGCCTCACCACTGAATTTGAGTCATGGAAGCCCCAACTCTGAGCTTGAGTCGAGATAGCCCCACCTCTGAGCTTGTGTCATGATAGCCCCTCCTATGAGCTTTAGCCTTGGTTGCCCTTCCTCTGTGCTTGAGTCGTGGTAGCCCCACCTCTGAGCTTGTGTCGTGGTAGCTCTACATATGAGCTTGAGTCGTGATAGCCCCACCTCTGTGATTGATTATTGGTAGCCCCACCTCTAAGATTTAGTTGTGGTAGATGCAACTCTGAGCTTGAGTCTTTATAGCCCTGCCTTTGAGCTTGAGTCGTGGTAACCCCACCTCTGAGCTTGAGTCATGTTAGCTCCACATCTGAGCTTCAGTCTTGATAGCTACACCTCTGAGCCTGAGTCTTTATAGCCTCACCTCTGAGCTTGAATCGTGGTAGCCCAACCTCTGAGCTTGAGTCGTGATAGCCCCACCTCTGAGCTTGAGTCGTGGGAGCCCCAACCCTGAGCTTGAGTCATGGTAGCCCCTCCACTGAACTTCAGTCATGGTACCTCCACCTATGAGCTTGTGTCGTGGCAGCACCTTGTCTGAGCTTGATTTGTCTTAGAACCACCTCTGAGCTTGAGTCACAGTTGCCCCACCTCTGAGCTAGAGTCTTGGTAGCTACACCTTTGAGCTTGAGTCGTAAGAGCCCCAGCACTGAGCTTGATTCATGGGAACGCCACCTCTGAGCTTGAGTCGTGACAACAGCACCTCTCAGCTTTAGTCTTGTTAGACATACGTTTGAGCTTGAGTCTTAATTGCCCCACATCTGAGCTTCAGTCATGGTAGCCCTGTCTCTGAGCTTGAGTCTTGGTAGCTCCTCCTATGAGGTTGAGTAGTGGTAGCCCAACTCGGCACTTGAGTTGTGGTAGCCCCGCCTCTGAGCTTGGGTCGCTGTAGCCCCACCTCTGAGTTTCAGTCGTTGTAGCCCCAACTTTGAGCTTGGGTCGTAATAGCCCCTCCTCTGAGCTTGAGTCTTGGCAGTACCACCTCTGAGCATGAGTTGTTGTAGCTTCACCTCTGAGCTTGAGTCGTGATAGCCCCAACATTGAGCTTTAGTCATGATAGCCCCTCCTCTGAGCTTTAGTCTTGGTAGCCCTACATCTTAGGTTGAGTCGTGGTAGCCCCACCTCTGTGCATGAATCGAGGTAGCACAACCTCTGAGCTTAAGCCGTGATAGCCCCTCCTCTGAGCTTTAGTCTTGCCAGCCCTACCTCCGAGCTTGAGTCGAGGTAACCCCACCACTGAGCTTGAGTCGTGACAGCCCCACCTCTGAGCTTGAGTCGAGGTAGCCCCACCTCTGAGCTTGAGTCGAGGTAGCCCCACCTCTGAGCTTGAGCCGTAATAGCCCCTCCTCTGAGCTTTAGTCTTGGTAGCGCTTCCTCTGAGCTTGAGTCGTGATAACCCTACCTCTGAGCTTGTGTCATGGAAGCTCTACCTCTGAGCTTGAGTCGTGATAGCCCTACCTCTGTGATTGATTATTGGTAGCCCCACCTCTAAGCTTCAGTTGTGGTAGCCGCACCTCTGAGCTTAAGTCGTGATAGCCCCACCTCTGAGCTTGAGTCTATATAACCCTTTCTCTGAGCTTGATTCGTAGTAACCTAACGTCTAAGCTTGAGTCGTGGTACCTCCACATCTGAGCTTGAGTTTTGATAGCCACACCTCTGATCTTGAGTCTTTATAACCTCACCTATAAGCTTGAGTCGTGGTAGCCCCACCTCCGAGCTTGAGTCGGGGTAGCCCCAACCCTGAGCTTGAGTCGTGGTAGCCCCTCCTCTGAACTTCAGTTGTGGTACCGCCACCTATGAGCTTGTTTCGTGGCAGCCCCTACTCTGAGCTTGAATTGTTGTAGACCCACCTCTGAGCTTGAATCGCGTTTGCCCCAACTCTGAGCTAGAGTCCTGGTAACCCCACCTTTGAGCTTCAGTTGTAAGAGCCCTACCACTGAGCTTGAGTCATGGTAGCCCCGCCTCTGAGCTTGAGTCGTGACAGCAGCACCTCTGTGCTTTAGTCTTGGTAGTAATACGTCTGAGCTTGAGTCTTAGTAGCCCCACCTCTGTGCTTCAGTCGTAGAAGCCCCACCTCTGAGCTTGAGTCTTGGAAGTCTTGCCTCTGAGCTTGAGTCTTGGTAGCTCCTCCTCTGAGGTTGAGTAGTGGTAGCCCCATCTAAACGCTTGAGTTGTTGTAGCCACGCCTCTCACCTTTAGTCGTTGTAGCCCCACCTCTAAGTTTGAGTCGTGGTAGCCCCACCTTTGAGCTTGTGTCATAATAGCCCCACCTCCGAGCTTGAGTCTTGGTAGCCCTGGCTCTGAGTTTGAATCGTATTAGGCCTACCTATGATCTTGAGTCGTGGTAGCTCCACCTGTGATCTTTAGTCGTGATTGCCCCTCCTCTAACCTTGAGGTTTGATAGCCCTCCCTCTAAGCTTGAGTCGTGGTAGTGCCACCTCTGAGCTTGAGTCTTGGAAGCCTCACCTCTGAGCTTGAGTAGTGGTTGCCCTAACTCTCAGCTTGTATCGTGGTAGCCCCACCTCTGAGCTTGAGTCTTTACAGCCCTACCTGTGAGCTTGAATCGTGGTAACCCCACCTCTGAGCTTGAGTCTTGGTAGCCTCACCTCTGACCTTGAGTATTGGTTGCCCTAACTCTTAGCTTGTATCGTGGTAGCCCCACCTCTGAGCTTGAGTCGCCATAGCCTCACCTCTGAGCAAGAAGAGCGGTAGTCCCACCTCTTATCTTCAGTCTTAATAGCCCCACCTCTGAGCTTGAAGAGTGGTAGCTCTACCTCTGCGCTTGAAGAGTGGTAGCTCCACATCTGAGCTTTTGTCATGATAACCCCACCTCTGAGATTGGCTCTGAGCTTAAGTCGTTTTAGCCACACCTCTGAGCTTGAGTCGTGGAAGCCCCACCTTTGAGCTTAAATCGTAATAAGCCCACTTCTGAGCGCGAGTCATGGTAGCCCTGTCTCTTAGCTTGTGTCGTGACAGCCCCACCTCTGAGCTTGAGTCGTGGAAGCCATACGTTTATGCTTTAGTCGTGGTAGCCCCACTTCTGAGCTACAGTCGTGGAAGCCCCACCTGTAAGCATAAGTCGTTTTAGCCCTACCTCTGAGCTTGAGTCGTGGTAGCTCCTCCTGTGAGCTTGAGTCGTGGTAGCCCCACCTTTGAGCTTGAGTCGTAATAGCCCCACCTCTGAGCTTGAGTCTTGGTAGCTCTACCACTGAGCTTGAGTCGTAGCTCCACCTCTGAGTTTGAGTCGTGATAGCCCCTCCTCTGAGCTTTAATCTTGGTAGCCATACATCTGACACTGAATCGTAGTAGCCCTAACTCTTAGCTTGAGTCGTGGTAGCTCCACCTCTGAGCTTAACTCCTGGTAGCTTCACCTCTGAGGTTAAGTCGTGGTAGCCCGACCCCTGACCTTAAGTCGTGATAGTCCCACCTCTTTGCTTTAGTCTTTATAGCCCTCCCTCTGAGCGCCAGTCATGGTAACCCACCTCTGAGCTTGAGTCGTTGTAGCTCTACATCTGAGCTTGAGTCGTGATAGACCCACCTCTGAGTTTGAGTTTTGGTAGCCTCACCTCTGCGCTTGAGTCATGGTAGCCCTACCTCTGCTCTTGAGACGTGGTAGCTCCACCTCTGAGCTTGTGTCGTGGTAGCCGCACTTCTGAGCTTCAGTTGTGATAGACCCACCTCTGAACTTCAGTTGAGGTACCTCCACCTATGAGCTTGTGTTGTGGCAGCCCCTCCTCTGAGCTTGAGTTGTGGTAGACCCACATCTGAGCTTGAATCGCATTTGCCCCAACTCTGAGCTTGAGTCGTGGTAGCCCCGCCTCTGAGCATGAGTCGTGACAGTAGCACCTCTGTGCTTTAGTCTTGGTAGTAATAAGTCTGAGCTTGAGTCTTAGTAGCCCCACCTCTGACCTTCAGTCTTGGTAGCCCCACCTCTGAGTTTGAGTCGAGGTAGCCCCACCTTTGAGCTTGAGTCGTGGAAGCCCCAACTCTGCGGTTGAGTTGTGGTAGTCCCACCTATGAGCTTGAGTCGGGATAACCGCACCTGTGAGCTTGAGTCGTTGTAGCCCCACCTCTGTGCTTGAGTCTTTGCAGCCCTACCTCTGAGCTTGAGTCGTCTTAGCCCCACCTCTGGGCTTGAGTCGTGGTAGCCCCACCTCTGAGCTTGAGTCGTGGCAGCCCCACCTCTGAGCTTGAGTCGAAGTAGCCCCACCTCTGAGCTTGTGTCGTGTTAGCCTCTCCTCTGAGCTTTAGTCTTGGTAGCCCTACCTCTGAGCTTGAGACGTGGTAGCCCCACTTCTGAGCTTGTGTCGTGGTAGCTCTACCTCTGAGCTTGAGTCGTGATAACACCATCTCTGAGATTGATTACTGGTAGTCACACCTCTAAGGTTTAGTTGTGGTATCCACACCTATGAGCTTTAGTTGTGATAGCCCCAACTCTGAGCTTGAGTCTTTATATCCCTACATTTGTTCTTGAGTCGTGGTAACCCCATCTTTGAGTTTGAGATATGATAGCTCCACATCTGAGCTTGAGTCTTGACAGCCCCACCTCAGAGCTTGAGTCTTGGTAGCCTCACCTCTGAGCTTGAGTCATGGTAGCCCCAAGTCTAAGCTTGAATCGTGGTAGCCCCACCTCTTAGCTTGAGTCATGATAGCCCCATCTCTGAGCTTCAGTCGTGGTAGCCCCATCTCTGAGCTTCAGTCGTATTAGCCCCACCTCTGAGCTTGAGTCGGGGAAGTTCTACCTCTGCACTTGATACCTGGTAGCTCCACCTATGAGCTTGTTTCGTTATAGCACCACCTCTGAGGCTGAGTTGTGGTAGACCCACCTGTGAGCTTGAGTCGTGGTTGCCTCATGTCTGAGCTTGATTCGTAGTTGCCTCACCTTTGAGCTTGGCCCATAAGAGCCCCACAACTGAACTTGAATCATGGTAGCCCCGCCTCTGAGGTTGAGTCGTGATAGTCCCACCTCTGAGTATGAGCCTTGGTAGTCGTACGTCTGAGCTTGAGTCGTAGAAGCCCCACCTCTGAGCTTAAATCGTTGTAGCCCCACCTCTGAGCTTGAGTCGTGGTAGCCCTACCTCTGAGCTTGAGCCATGGTAGCTCTTCCTCTGAGGTTAAGTAGTGGTATCCCAAGCTTTGCGCTTGAGTTGTGGTAGCCCTGCCTCTGAGCTTGAGTTATCGTAGCCCTACCTCTGAGTTTGAGGCTTGGTAGCCCTTCCTTTGAGCTTGAGTCGTGGTAGCCCAACTTCTGTGCTTGTGTCGTGGTAGGTCTACCTCTGAGCTTGAGTCGTGATGGCTCCCCCTGTGAGATTGATTATTGGTAGCCCCAAACCTAAGCTTTCGTCGTGAATTTGAGTCTTGGTAGACATACGTCTGAGCTTGAGTCGTAATAACCCAACCTATGAGCATCAGTCATGGTAGCCCCACCTCTGAGCTTGAGTCATCGTAGCTCCTCCTCTGAGCTTGAGAAGTGGTATCCCCAACTCTGCGCTAGAGTTGCTACATCCCAAATCTGAGGTTGAGTCGTTGTAGCCCCATCTTTGAGTTTGAGTCGTAGTAGCCCCACCTTTGAGCTTGAGTCGCAATAGCCCCACCTCTGAGCTTGAATCTTACTAGATCTACCTCTGAATTTGAGGCATCGTAGCCCCTCCTCTTACCTTGAGGTTTTGTAGCCCTACCTTTAAGCTTGAGTCGTGGTAGCGCCACCTCTGAACTTGAATTGTGGTAACCCCCACCTCTGAGCTTGAGTCGTGGAAGCCCTTCCTCGGAGCTTCAGTCGTGATAGCCACACCTCTGAGCTTGATTCCTGGTAGCCAAACCTCTGAGCTTGAGTTGTGGTAACCCTACCTCTGAGCTTGAGTCATGGTAGCCTTACGTCTGAGCTTGAGTCGTTGTAGCTCCACCTCTGAGCTTAAGTCGTGATAGCCCCACCGCTGTGCTTGAGTATTAATAGCTTTACCTCTGAGCTTCAGTCGTGGTAACCCCGCCTCTGAACTTGAGTCTTGGTAGCCTCACTTCTGAGCTTGAGTCGTGGTAACCCTAACTCTGAGCTTGAATCGTGGTAGCCCCATCTATAAGCTTGAATCGTGGTAGCCCCAACTCTGAGCTTGAGTAGTCATAGCCCCATCTCTGAGCTTTACTTTTGTTAGGCCCACATCTGAGCTTGAGTCGTTGTAGCCCAAACATTGAGTTTAAATCGTAATAGCGCCACTTTAGAGCTTGAATCATTCTAGCTCTGCCTTTGAACCTGAGTCGTGACAGCCCCATCTCTGAGCTTGAGTCTTGGAAGACATACGTCTAAGCTTGAATTGTAGTAGCCCTACAACTGAGCTTGCGTCGTGATAGCCCCTCCGCTGAGCTTTGTTCTTGGTAGCTTTACATCTTAGTTTGAATCGTGGTAACCCCACCTCTGACCTTGAGTCGAGATAGCCCCACCTTTGAGCAAGAGTCATAACAGCCCCTGCTCTGATCTTTAGACTTGTTAGCCCTACCTCTGAGTTTGAGTCGTGGTAGCCTCACCTCTGAGCTTGAGTCGTGGTTGCCCTACATCTGAGCTAGATTCGTGGTTGCCCGACCTCTGAGCTTGAGTCTTGGAAGATTCAACTCTGAGCTTGAGTCGTGGTAGCTCCACCTCTGAACTTGAATCGTGATAGCCCCGCTTCTGAGCTTGAGTCGTGGTAGCCCCAAATCTGAGCTTCAGTCATAATAGCCCCACATCTGAGCTTGAGTCATGGTAGCCCTACCTGTGTGCGTGAGTCATGGCAGTTCCACCTATGAGCTTGTGTCGTGGTAGCCCCTTTTTGAGCTTAAGTTGTGGTAGACCCACCTCTCAGCTTGAATCGTGGTTGCCCCACCTCCGAGCTTGAGTCAGGGCAGCTCAACCTCTGAGCATGAGTCATGGTAGCTCCACTTCTGAGCTTGAGTCGTGATAGCCCTACCTCTGAGCTTGAGTCTTGGAAGCCCTACCTCTGAGCTTGAGTCGTGGTAGCCCCACCTCTGAGCTTGAGTCATGGTTGGTCCACCTCCGAGCTTGAGTCGTGGTAGCCATACCTCTGAGCTTGAGTCGTGGTAGCCATACCTCTGAGCTTGATTCATGGTAGTTCAACATCTGAGCTTCAGTTGTGGTAGCCCCAGTTCTGAGCATGAGTCGAGATAGCCTTTCAACTGAGATTGAGTCTTGATAGCCCCACCTCTGAGCTAGAGTCCTGCTAGCCTCAACTCTGTGTTTCAGTCATGGTAGCTCTACCTTTAAGCCAGAGTCGTGGTAGCCGCACCTCTGAGCTTGAGTCTTGATAGCCTTACCTCTGAGCTTGAATCGTGATAGCCTTTTCTCTGAGATTGCACCTTGGTAGCCTCACCGCTGATCTCGAGTCGTGGAAGCCCGACCTCTGAGCTTGAGTCTTGGTAGCCCCACCTCTGAGCTTGAGTCGTGATAGCCCCAACTGTGTATTTGAGTCTTTATAGCCCCACCTCTGAGCTTGATTCGTGATAGCCCCTCCTCTGAGCTTGAGTATTGGTAGCCCAACCTCTGAACTTTAGTCGTGGTAGCCCTGAATCTGAACGTGAGTCGTGGTAGCTCCACTTCTGAGCTTGAGTTGTGGTAGCTCCAGTTCTGAGCTTGAGTCGTTTTAGCCCTAATTTTGAGCTTGAGTCGCTGTAGCTCCACCTCTGAGCTTGTGTCGTAGAAGCCCCACCTCTGAGCTTGAGCCGTGATAGCCCCATATCCGAGTTTGAGTGTTGTAGCTCCAACTCTGAGCTTGATTCGTGATAGCCCACCTCGGGGCTTTAGTCGTGATTGCCCTACCTCTGAGCTAGAGTCGTGGTAGCCCCAAGTCTGAGCATGAGTCACAGTAGCTCCACCTTTGAGCTTGAAACTTGGAAGCCTTTCTTCTGACTTTGAATCATTGTAGCCGTGCCTCTGAGCTTGAGTGTTGGTAGCCCCACATGTAAGCTTGAGTCGTGGTAGCCCTAACTCTGAACATGAGCCGTGGTAGCCCCACCTCTGAGATTGAGACATGGTAGCCGTATATATGAGCTTCAGTCGTTTTATATCCACCTGAGAGCTTGATTCTTGATAGCCCCACCTCTGAGCTTGAGTCTTGGTAGCCGCACGTTTGAGCAAGAGTCATGATAGCCTCAACTCTGAGAATGAGTCGAGGTAGCCCTATCTCGAAGCTTCAGTCCTGGTAGCCCCACCCCTGAGTTTGAGTCTCGGTAGCACCATCTCAGAACTAGAGTCGTGGTAGCCCTACCTCTGGGCTTGAGTCGTGGTAGCCCCACCTTTGAGCTTGAGTCGTAATAGCCGCACCTCTGAACTTGAGTCTTTGTAGCCCTATGTCTGAGCTTTAGTCGCGGTCGCCCCGCCTCTGAGATTTAGTTGTGGTAGCCCTACCTCTGTGCTTTAGTAGTTGTAGCTCCACCTCTGATTTTGAAACATTGAAGCCTCTTCTCAGAGCTTGAGTCGTGGTAGCCTTAAATCTGAGTTGATTACTGTTAACTCCACCTCTGAGCTTGATTAGTGAAAGCCACAAATTTGAGCTTGAGTATTGGTAGCCCACCGTCTGAGCTTGAGTTGTGGTAGTCCCACCTCTGAGCTTGAGTCGTGGTAGCCCTACCATTTAGCTAGAGTCGTTGTAGCCCTACCCCTGAGCTTGAGTCGTGGTAGCCCCACATTTGAACTTTAGTTGTGGTAGCCCCATTTCCGAGCTTGAGTCTTTGCAGCCGTACCTCTGAGCTAGAGTCGTGGTAGCTTTACCTCTGAGCTTGAGTGGTGGTTGCTCCACATCTGAGCTTGAGTCGTGGTATCCCGAGCTCTGAGCTTTTGTCGTTGTAGCCCTCTCTCTAAGCTTAATCGTTTTAGCTAAACCTCTGACCTTGAATTGTGATAGCCCCACCTCTGAGCTTTTGTCTTGACAGCCACACCCCTGAGCTTGATTTGTGATAGCCCCTCCTCTGAGCTTGAGTCTTGGTAGCCCCACCTGTGAGCTTGAGTCTTGATAGCCCAACATCTGACCTTGAGTCATGATAGCCCCACCTTTAAGTTTGAGTCTTGGAAGCAATACCTCTGAGCTTGAGTCGTTGCGGCCCTACCTCTGACCTTGAGTCGTGGTAACTCCACCTATGAGCTTGAGTCGTGGTAGCCCTAACTCTGAACTTGAGTCATGGTAGCCAACCTCTAAGCTTGAGTCGAGATAGCAACTCCTTTGAGCTTGAGTCGTGGTAGCCTTACCTCTTTGCTTGAGTCATAGTAGCCCTACCTCTGAACTTGAGTCGTGGTACCTCAACCTCTGAGCGTAATAATGGTAACTCCACATCTGAGCTTCAGTCGCGATAGCACCACCTCTGATCTTGAGTCGTCGTAGCCCCACCTCTGAGCTAGAGTCGTGGTAGCCCTTCCTCTGAGCTTGAAGCATGTTAGCCCTTCCTCTGAGCTTGAGTTTTGGTAGCCCTACCTCTGAGCAAGAGTCCTGGAAGCCCTACCTCTGAGCTTGAGTCGTGGTAGCTCCACCTATGAGCTTGAGTCACGGTAGCCCTACCTCTGAGCTTGAGTCATGGTAGCTCTGTCTCTGAGCTTGAGTCGTGATAGCCCCACTTCTGAGCTTGAGGTTTCGTATAACCACCTCTGAGCTTGAGTCGTTGTAGCCCTATTTTTGAGCTTGTGTCGTAGTAGACACACCTCTGAGCTTGAGTCGTGATAGCCCCACATCTGAGCTTGAGTGCTTGTAGATCTACCTCTGAACTTGAGTCGTGGTAGCTACACCTCTGAGCTGGATTCGTGGTAGCCCCAAGTCTGAGCATGAGTCATAGTAGTTCCACCTTTGAGCTTGAAACTTGGAAGCCCTTCCTCTGACTTTGAATCATGGTAGCCTTGCATCTGAGCTTGAGTGTTGGTAGCCCCACATCTGAGCTTGAGTCGTGGTAGCCCTAACTCTGAGCATGAGCCGTGGTAGCCCCACCTTTGAGATTGAGTCATGGTAGCTCTACCTCTGAGCATAAGTCGTGGTAGCTCTATCTGTGAGTTTGCGACATGGTAGCTCCACCTCTGAGCTTGAGTCTTGGTAGCCCTACCTCTGAGCTTGAGTCATGGTTACCGTACCTCTGAGGTTGAGTGTTGGTAGCACCACCTCTGTGCTTGAGTCATGGTAGCCCTAACTCTGAGCATAAGTCGTGGTAGCCCCACCTCTGAGCTTTAGTCATTGTAGTTCTACCTCTGAGCATGAGTCGTGGTAGCTCCCCCTCTGAGTTTAAGTCGAGGAAGCTCCTCCTCTGAGCTTGAGTCGTGGTAGCCCTACCTCTGAGCTTGAGCCATGGTAGCCCTACCTCTGACCTTGAGTCGCTGTACACCCACCTCTGAGCTTGACTCCTGGTAGCCATACCTCTGAGCTTGAGATGCGGTAGCCATATCTACGAGCTTCAGTCGTTTTAGCTCCACCTGAGAGCTTGATTTTTGATAGCCCCACCTCTGAGCTTGAGTCTTGGGAGCCGCACCTTTGAGCATGAGTCGTGGTAGCCTCAAATCTCAGAATGAGTCGTGGCAGCCCTACCTTTGACATTGAGTCGTGGTAGCTCCACCTCTGACCTTGAGTCTTGGTAGCCCAACCTCTGACCTTGAGTCATGGTAGCCAGCCTCTAAGCTTGAGTCGAGATAGCAACTCCTCTGAGCTTGAGTCGTTGTAGCCTTTCCTCTTTGCTTGAGCCATAGTAGCCCTATCTCTGAGCTTGAGCCGTGGTAGCTCAACCTCTGAGCATAATCATGGAAGCTCCACTTCTGAGCTCCAGTCGCGATAGCCCTACCTCTGATCTTGAGTCTTCGTAGCCCCACCTCTGAGCTTGAGTTGTGGTAGCCCCACCTCTGACCTTAAGTCGTGTGAGCCCCGCCTCTGACCTTGAGTTGTGGTAACTCTACGTCGGAGTTGAGTCCTGGAAGCCCTACCTCTGAGCTTGAGTTGTGGTAGCTCCACCTATGAGCTTGAGTCGTGGTAGCCCTACCTCTGAGCTTGAGCCACGAGAGCTCCATCTCTGAGCTTGAGTCGTGATGGCCCCACTTCTGAGCTTGAGTCTTGGTAGAACCACCTCTGAGCTTGAGACGTGGAAGCTCTACCTCTGAGCTTGAGTCGAGGTAGGCCTACCTCTGAGCTTCAGTCATGGTAGATCTAGCTCTGAGCTTGAGTCATGGTAGCTCCACCTCTGAGCTTGAGTCATGATAGCCCTACCTCTGAGCTTTAGTCTTGGAAGCCCTGTCTCTGAACTTCAGTCGCGGTAGCTCCATCTCTGAGCTTGAGTCGAAGTAGCCCTACCTCTCTCCTTGAGTCATGGTAGGTCCACCTCTTAGCTTGAGTCTTGGTAGTTTCACCTCTGAGCTTGAGTCGTGGTAGTTTAACCTCTAAGATTGAGACTTGGTAGTTTCACCTCTGAGCATGAATCGTGGTAGCCCCACCTCTGAGATTGAGTTATGGTAGCTCTCCCTCTGAGCATGAATCGTGGTAGCTCCATCTCTTAGTTTGTATCGAGGTAGCTCCTCCTCTGAGCTTGAATTTAGGTAGCCCTACCTCTGAGCTTGAGTCATGGTAGCCGTACCTCTGAGCTTGAGTCTTGGTAGCCCTACCTCTGAGCTTGAGTCATGGTAGCCGTACCTCTGAGGATGAGTGTTGGTAGCACCACCTATGAGCTTGAGTCGCGGTAGCCCCACCTCTGACCTTGAGTCGTGATAGCCCCACCTCTGAGTTTGAGTCTTGGAAGCAATATCTCTGAGCTTGAGTTGTGGCAGCCCTACCTCTGACCTTGAGTTGTGGTAGCTCCACCTATGAGACTGAGTCGTGGTAGCCCTAACTCTGATCTTGAGTCATGGTAGCCAACCTCTAAGCTTGAGTCGAAATAGCAACTCCTCTGAGCTTGAATCGTGGTAGCCCTACCTCTTTGCTTGAGTCAAAGTAGCCCTACCTCTGATCTTGAGTCGTGGCAGCTCAACCTCTGAGCATAATCATGGTAACTCCACATCTGAGCTTCAGTCGTGGTAGCCCCACCTCTGAGCTTGAGTCTTGGTAGCACCATCTCAGAGCTAGAGTCGTGGTAGCCCTACCTCTGGGCTTGAGTCGTGGAAGCCCCACCTTAGAGCTTGAGTCGTAATAGCCTCACCTCTGAACTTGAGTCTTTGTAGCCCTACGTCTGAGCTTTAGTCGCAATCGCCCCGCCTCTGAGATTTAGTCATGGTAGCCCTACCTCTGTGCTTTAGTGGTTGTAGCTCCACCTCTGAGTTTGAAACATTGAAGCCTCTTCTCTGAGCTTGAGTCGTGGTAGCCTTAAATCTGAGTTGATTACTGTTAACTCCACCTCTGAGCTTGATTAGTGAAAGCTCCAAATTTGAGCTTGAGTATTGGTAGCCCAACGTCTGAGCTTGAGTTGTGGTAGTCCCACCTCTGAGCTTGAGTCATAAGAACATAAGAACATAAGAACGAAGGAACACTGCAGAAGGCCTACTGGCCCATGCGAGGCAGGTCCAGGTCTCCTATCCGCTTAAGCCAATGCACCCAACCTAGTCAGGTCAGGTCACATTGACTTAAGGGAGGAACACGGCAACCGACCTGGTAGCACAAGCTATCAGGTCTAACTCACACCCACCCACATCCACTCATGTATTTATCCAACCTTTTTTTAAAGCTACACAACGTTCTGGCCTCTATAACGGTACTTGGGAGTTTGTTCCACTCATCCACAACTCTATTACCAAACCAGTACTTTCCTATATCCTTCCTGAATCTGAATTTTTCTAACTTAAAACCATTGCTGCGAGTCCTGTCTAGGCTAGATATTTTCAGCACACTATTTACATCCCCTTTATTTATTCCTGTCTTCCATTTATACACCTCAATCATATCCCCCCTAATTCTACGTCTTTCTAGAGAGTGCAGATTCAGGGCCCTTAGTCTATCCTCATATGGAAGGTTTCTGATACATGGGATCAACTTTGTCATCCTCCTTTGTACATTTTCCAGAGAATTTATATCTATTCTGAAATACGGTGACCAAAACTGTGCAGCATAATCTAAATGAGGCCTAACCAAGGATGTATAGAGTTGAAGAACAACCTGAGGACTCCTATTATTTATGCTTCTTGATATGAAGCCAAGGATTCTATTAGCTTTATTGCGAACACTTATGCACTGTTGTCTTGGTTTCAGATTACTGCTAACCATAACTCCTAAATCTTTTTCGCAATCCGTAATATTAAGATCTACATTATTTAGTTTATATGTGGCATGGTTATTGTCCTGTCCAACATTTAGAACTTTGCATTTGTCTATATTAAACTGCATCTGCCACTTCTCCGACCACTGCATCAGTCTATTCAAATCTTCCTGGAGTGCTCGAATGTCCTCGTCAGAATGAATTCGACGGCCTATTTTGGTGTCATCGGCAACCTTGCCGATGTCGCTCTTTATGCCCTCATCTATGTCGTTTATGTAGATTGAGAACAGCAGGGGGCCCAACACTGACCCCTGTGGAACACCGCTCGTGACGCTTCCCCACTCTGATTTCTCCCCATTTATGCAAACTCTCTGCTGCCTATTTGTCAACCATGCCTCTATCCAGGAAAAAATTTCTCCTCCTATTCCATGTGCTTTAATTTTCCTCAATAGTCTCTGATGTGGGATATATACAATATCATATTCATTACCATGATCTACCTCCTCAAATACCTTAGTGAAAAAAGTTAATAAATTCGTAAGGCAGGAACGCCCCTTTGTAAAACCATGCTGAGATTCGTTGATTAATTTGTGCTTTTCAAGGTGGCTACGAGCTGCCTCGGCAATTATTGATTCCATAAATTTTCCCACTATGGAGATTAGGCTTATTGGTCTATAGTTCGAAGCTAAGGACCTGTCACCTGCTTTGAAAATAGGTATCACATTTGCCATTTTCCACTTATCTGGCACCATGCCAGTTTGTAGTGATATGTTGAAAAGATTAGCCAAAGGTGTGCTAAGCTCCTCTTTACATTCCTTTAGAACCCTTGCATACAGTTCATCAGGGCCTGGGGATTTGTTAGGTTTTAATTTATCTATTTGCCTAAGGACCATGTCACTTGTGACCCTAATAGTGCACAGTTTATTATCGTCCTGTTCTACATAATTTATCATTACTGGAATATCGCTGGTATCCTCCTGTGTAAAAACTGAAAGGAAGTATGTGTTAAAAATTCTACACATTTCTTTATCACTGTCAGTGAGCTGACCCGAGGAACTTTTGAGTGGGCCTATCTTGTCCCTGATCTTACTTCTGTATACCTGAAAGAATCCTTTTGGGTTAGTCTTCGATTCTCTTGCAACTTTAACCTCATAATCTCTTTTTGCTTTTCTAATTCCCTTTTTTATTTCTCTCTTTAACTGAATATGTCGATTTCTTAATTGCCCCTCTCCTCTTTTGATTTGCCTATATATGCCTCTCTTTTGACCAATCAGATATTTTAATCTATTGTTCATCCATTTAGGATCATTTTTGTTTGATCTGATTTCCCTATTTGGAACATAATTTGACTGAGCAGCTAGAACTATGCCCTGGAAAGCATCATATCGGCAACCATCACCACCTACCTGACCCTTAGTCAGGTCATTCCAGTTCAGCCCACCTAAGTAATTTTTTAGTCCTATGAAATCAGCCAAGCGGAAGTCAGGGACAGAGACTTGATTGCCATTATTAGGGGAATTCCATGATATATTAAAACTGAGTGATTTGTGATCACTTTCCCCAAGCTCATCATTAACCTCAAGATAATTAATTAGTGTTTCCCTACTGGCAAGAACCAAGTCAAGGAGGTTATTTCCCCTAGTTGGCTCTGTCACAAACTGTTTTAAAAAACAATCCTGGATCGTATCAAGAAAGTCACCTGACTCTAAATTTCCTGTCAAATTGCTCCAGTCAATCTGTCTATAGTTGAAATCTCCCATTAGCACATTTTCGTATGTAGATGCCTTACGAATTTCGTCCCATAGAAGTTTACTGCACTCCATATCAAGACTTGGCGCCCTGTAAATCACACCCAAAATTAGTTTTTCTCGGCCCTCGAGAAGCTGTAACCAAACAGATTCAGTGGCTGACGCTTCTAATTTAATATCTTGTCTAACACAACAATTTAAATTGTCTCTGACATACATCGCTACTCCACCACCTTTCCTGTTGACCCTGTCAGTGTGGAATAATTTATAGCCTTGTATGTGACATTCAGAGGGCATCTCTCTATCTTTCAGATTGAGCCAGGTCTCTGTTATAGCAATAATATCTATGTTTCCTGCACTTGCAATTAATCTTAGCTCATCTATCTTATTTCTTACACTCCTGCTATTAGTATAGTAAACTTTAAGGGAGCTAGTCCCTTGCTGCCCTTTGCTGTACCCCTTTGTTTGTTGACCTGATCTATTGTCTTTATTTATAACTTCATGCTGAATGCCTTTTATACATTTACTGTTTCCAACCCAAGTGTTGCAACCTGCTTGTTTCCCACACACACCCATACCTCTATCTTCCATCAGTTTAAAATCATAGGCATTTCACCAATGGCCTTCTTAATCGAGTCTGCAAGTGCTACCACCCCAGCCCCAGAGAGATGTACCCCATCCCTTGCATACATATCTTGTTTGCCATAAAAGTTGTTCCAGTTGTCAATGAATGGGATTGCAAGTTCCTTGCAGTATCTGTCTAGCCAGCAATTTACACCAATTGCCCTAGACAACCATTCATTTCCTACTCCCCTTCTAGGCAAGATGCTACATATGATTGGGGTCCCTCCCTTAGCCCTACCTCTTAGCTAGAGTCGTTGCAGCCCTACCCCTGAGCTTGAGTCGTGGTAGCCCCACATTTGAACTTTAGTTGTGGTAGTTTCATTTCTGAGCTTGAGTCTTTGCAGCCGTACCTCTGAGCTTGAGTCGTACTAGTTTTACCTCTGAGCTTTAGTCGTGGTAGCTCCACGTCTGAGCTTTAGTCGTTGTATCCCGAGCTCTGAGCTTTTGTCGTTGTAGCCCTCTCTCTAAGCTTAATCGTTTTAGCTCAACCTCTGAGCTTGAATCGTGGTAGCCCTACCTCTTTGCTTGAGTCATAGTAGCCCTACCTCTGAGCTTGAGTCGTGGCAGCTCAACCTCTGAGCATAATCATGGTAACTCCACATCTGAGCTTCAGTCGTGATAGCCCCACCTCTGATCTTGAGTCCTCGTAGCCCCACCTCTGAGCTTAAGTCGAGGGAGCCCCACCTCTGACCTTGAGTTGTGGTAACTCTACGTCGGAGTTGAGTCGTGGTAGCCCTTCCTCTGAGCTTGAATCATGGTAGCCCTTAATCTGAGCTTGAGTTTTGGTAGCCCTACCTCTGAGCATGAGTCCTGGAAGCCCTACCTCTGAGCTTGAGTCGTGGTAGCCCCATCTATTAGCTTGAGTCATGGTAGCCTTACCTCTCAGCTTGAGTCATGGTAGCTCTATCTCTGAGCTTGTGTCGTGATAGCCCCACTTCTGAGCTTGAGTCTTTGTAGAACCACCTCTGAGCTTGAGACGTGGAAGCCCTACCTCTGAGCTTGAGTTGTTGTAGCTCCACGTCTGAGCTTGAGTCGTGGTAGGCCTACCTCTGAGCTTGAGTCATTGTAGATCTATCTCTGAGCTTAAGTCATGGTAGCTTCCCCTCTGAGCTTGAGTCGTGATAGCCCCACCTATGAGGTTTAGTCTTGGAAGTCAGGCCTCTGAGCTTCAGTCGTGGTAGCTCTATCTCTGAGCTTGAGTCGAAGTAGCCCTTCCCCTCTGCCTGACTCATGGTATTTCCACCTCTGAGCTTGAGTCTTGGTAGTTTCATTTCTGAGCTTGAGTCGTGGTAGTTTCACCTCCGAGGTTGAGTCTTGGTAGCCCCTCCTCTGAGATTGAGTCATGGTAGCTCTACCTCTGAGCATGAGTCGTGGTAGCTCCATCTCTGAGTTTGCGCTGTGGTAGCTCCACCTCTGAGCTTGAGTCTTGTTAGCC
Organism: Cherax quadricarinatus; assembly: GCF_038502225.1. Classification (NCBI taxonomy): domain Eukaryota; kingdom Metazoa; phylum Arthropoda; class Malacostraca; order Decapoda; family Parastacidae; genus Cherax; species Cherax quadricarinatus. The sequence goes on from NC_091330.1 coordinate 32,449,904, forward strand.
CTACCTCTGAGCTTGAGTTATGGTAGCCATTCCTCTGAGCTCGAGTCTTTGTAGCCCTCCCTCTGAGTTTGAGTCATGGTAGCCGTACCCCTGAGGTTGTGTTTGTAGCCCCTTCTCTGAGCTTGAGTCGTGGTAGCCCGAACTTTGAGCACGAGTCGTGGTAGCCCCACCTCTGAGCTTTAGTCATTGTAGCTCTACCTCTGAGCATGAGTCGTGGTAGCTGCACCTCTGAGTCTGAGTCGAGGAAGCTGCTCCTTTGAGATTGATTCGTGGTAGCCCTAACTGTGAGCTTGTGTCATGGTAGCCCTACCTCTGAGTCTAAATAATGATATTCCACACCTCTGACCTTGAGTCGCTGTACACCCACCTTTGAGCTTGAGTCGTTGTAGCCCTACCTCTGAGCTTGAGACATGGTAGCCGTATATACGAGCTTCAGTCGTTTATCTCCACCTTAGAGCTTGATTCTTGATAGCCCCACCTCTGAGCTTGAATCTTTGTAGCCGCACGTTTGAGAAAGAGTCGTGGTAGCCTCAACTCTGTGAATGAGTCGAGGTAGCCCTATCTCGAAGGTTCAGTCGTGGTAGCCCCACCTCTGAGCTTGAGTCTTGGTAGCACCATCTCAGAGCTAGAGTCGTGGTAGCCCTACCTCTGGGCTTGAGTCGTAATAGCCGCACCTCTGAACTAGAGTCTTTGTAGCCCTACGTCTGAGCTTTAGTCGCAATCGCCCCGCCTCTGAGATTCAGTCATGGTAGCCCTACCTCTGTGTTTTAGTGGTTGTAGCTCCACCTCTGAGTTTGAAACATTAAAGCCCCTTCTCTGAGCTTGAGTCGTGGAAGCCTTAAATCTGAGTTGATTACTGTTAACTCCACCTCTGAGCTTGATTAGTGAAAGCCCCAAATTTGAGCTTGAGTATTGGTAGCCCAACGTCTGAGTTTGAGTTGTGGTAGTCTCACCTCTGAGCGTGAGTCGTGGTAGCCCTACCTCTTAGCTAGAGTCGTTGCAGCCCTACCCCTGAGCTTGAGTCGTGGTAGCCCCACATTTGAACTTTAGTTGTTGTAGTTCCATTTCTGAGCTTGAGTCTTTGCAGCCGTACTTCTGAGCTTGAGTCGTAGTAGTTTTACCTCTGAGCTTGAGTCGTGGTAGCTCCACGTCTGAGCTTTAGTCGTTGTATCCCGAGCTCTGAGCTTTTGTCGTTGTAGCCCTCTCTCTAAGCTTAATCGTTTTAGCTCAACCTCTGAGTTTTAATTGTGATAGCCCCACCTCTGAGCTTGAGTCTTGATACCCCCACCCCTGAGCTTGATTCGTGATAGCCCCTCCTCTGAGCTTGAGTCTTGGTAGCCCCACCTGTGAGCTTGAGTCTTGATAGCCCAACCTCTGACCTTGAGTCGTGATAGCCCCACCTCTGAGCTTGAGTCGTGGCAGCCCTACCTCTGACCTTGAGTCGTGGTAGCTCCGCCTATGAGCTTGAGTCGTGGTAGACCTAACTCTGACCATGAGTCATGGTAGCCAACCTCTAAGCATGAGTCGAGATAGCAACTCCTCTGAGCTTAAGTCGTGGAAGCCTTACCTCTGAGCTTGAGTCATAGTAGCCCTAGCTCTGAGCTTGAGTCGTGGTAGCTCAACCTCTGAGCATAATGGTTGTTAAGACACATAGGCAACACTTAAGCAACTTTATTCTTCACGTTAGAACCGTTTGTTCTGAGAGGGACATGACCTCTCAGTGGCTACAATCTCACTACTACTACCCTGCACCTCTCTTTCCGACAGTATTTAAGTCTCAACACTGTCGCTTGATCTTCAGTTAGTTCCAGACTTTGGAACAGAACTTCTCCAGGCTGAGGGACTGACAACCTCAAATCTACGACTTTAAAGGTGCCTACTTTCTGTACTCGACTGAAGAAACCTACTGTGTAGGCGAAACGCTTCGGAATAAAGTTGCTTAAGTGTTGCCTATGTGTCTTAACAACCATCCTGTCGGTATTGTATACCATTTTGATATTCACTCTGAGCATAATCATGGGAGCTCCACTTCTGAGCTTCAGTCGCGATAGTACCACATCTGATCTTGAGTCATCATAGCCAAACCTCTGAGCTTTAGTCGTTGTAGCCCCATCTCTGACCTTGAGTTGTGGTAACTCTACGCAGGAGTTGAGTCGTTGTAGCCCTTCCTCTGAGCGTGAATCATGATAAGCCTACCTCTGAGCTTGAGTCGCGATAGCTCACCTCTGACCTTGAGTCGAGGAAGCCCTACCTCTTAGCTTGAGTCGCGGTAGCCCTACCTCTGAGCGTGAGTCGTGGTAGCTCAACGTATGAGCTTGAGTCGTGACAACCCCCATGCCTTGGTAGCCCCCTTCTCTGAGCTTGAGTTGAGGTAACCCTACCTCTGAATTTGAGTCGTGGTAGCCCATCCTCTGAGCTTGTCTCGTTTTAGGCCTCCTCTGAGCTTAAGTCGTGATAGCTCCTCTTCTGAGCTTGAGTCGTGATAGCCCCACCTCTAAGCATGAGTCTTGGAAACTCTATCTCTGAGCTTGATTTGTGGTAGCCCCACCTCTGAGCTTGAGTCATGGTAGCCCCACCTCTGAGCTTGAGTTGAGGTAGTCTCAAATCTGAGCTTGAGTCATTCTAGCTCCACCTTTGAGCTTGACTCATGATAGCCCCTCTTCTGAGCTTGAGTCTTGGTAGCCCTACCTCTGAGCATGAGTCCTGGAAGCCCTACCTCTGAGCTTGACTCGTGGTAGCTCCACCTATATGCTTGAGTCGTGGTAGCCATACCTTTATGCTTGAGTCGTGATAGCTCCACGTCTGAGCTTGAGTCGTGGTAGCTCTACCTCTGACCTTGAGTCATGGTAGCTCCACCTCTGAGGTTGAGTGTTGGTTGCCCCACCTCCTAACTTTAGTCTTGGAAGCCCTGCCTCTGAGCTTGAGTCGTGGTAGCCCCATTTCTGAGCTTGAGTCGAAGTAGCCTTACCTCTGTGCTTGAGTCATGGTAGGTCCACCTCTGAGCTTGAGTCGTGGTAGTTTCACCGCTGAGCTTGAGCCGTGGTAGTTTCACCTCTGAACCTGAGTCGTGGTAGCCCCACCTCTGAGCATGAATGGTGATAGCCCCACCTTTGAGATTAAGTCTTGATATTCCCACCACTGAGCTTGAGTTGTGGTAGCCTCAAATCTGAGCTTGAGTCATTGAAGCTCCACCTTTGAGCTTGACTCATGATAGCCCCTCCTCTGAGCTTGAGTCTTGGTAGCCCTACCTCTGAGCGTGAGTCCTGGAAGCACTACCTCCGAGCTTGAGTCCTGGTAGCTCCACCTTTGAGCTTCAGTCGTGGTAGCCTTACCTCTGAGCTTGAGTCATGGTAGCTCCATCTTTGAGCTTGAGTCGTGATAGCCCCACCTCTGAGCTTGATTCGTGGTAGCCCCATCTCTGATCTTGAGTCGTGTTAGCCCCACATCTGAGCTTGAGTCGTGGTAACCCCACTTCTGAGCTTGTGTTGTTGTAGCCCTACCTCTGAGCTTGAATCGTGGTAGCACCACCTCTGATCTTGGGTCGTGGTAGCCTCACCTCTGAGCTGTAGACTGACTTGTATTAAATGCCAATTTGCCCCAAAGGAGCGTATATGATTATTCGCTTCACAGATACAGACACATTGATTCACAGGTCTTCAAGCTGCCTCCGTCGAGAAGGCATCAGCGTTCCTGCTCAGAGCACTGAGACCCGAGTTTTTTCTTGGGTCATCCTGAGTAATTCTTGACCAGAGTTGAGAGGAAAAGTTGCTTGCTGTCACTTCGAGGCCCATCCCTTCAATATCAGCTTGCTTGCTCCCCCTTCTCTTCCCTCTCCCCTCATCCTTCCCCTTCCTCCTCTCACAAAAACATCTACACTGGCCCACACACTCACACACTGCTTACACTACTATCCTTCTGCCTTTCCTATCTTCTTCTTTTTCGGCAACTTCGCCTTCGGCGAGTTAACCCAAGGCATTTTGACCAACCGGCAGCCCGTGCGTTCCCTGTAGGCACAGGGTGTGACATCGATTCCTGAGGCTCCATGGTCCTCTGAGGTGGATATAATGAGAGGATCCTTGATGTTTTTGTTGGCTAAGGAGGTGGCAGATAACAATGTTAAACTCTGTGTCTCTGTCTTTAATGACTTATTAGAGGTTAATGGGATCAGTCCCATAAAAATACCACATAATGTACAGTTACTTATGGACCAGTCCCCTCATGGCAGGCAGTGTATGCCCCCTCTTTCACCTGAACCTATGCCTACTTTCCATCATCAAGCCTCAACCGTGATTGATGACCAGGTTGCATTAACGCCTCCGCTCGCTGTGTCCCACCTCCCATTGACCTTGTATCAGACTCTGGTGCTCAAACTCAAACTTCCGCTACTGAAGCTGACCCTCCAGGTCTTATACTTACCCAGGATACCCCAATTACTCTTGGGGGCCCCTCTCTCTCTCCTTTGACCTCTGTTGTACCTTTACACCCTGACACTGCGAATCCTACAGCTCCGTTGTCAGATGACGACTCTGAAGCCTCTGTTGATGTCACCATTACCAGTGAGGACGGGGAACTTGTGAGTACTCAGCAAACCACACAGAACTATTCTCCTCCCGAAATAATGAGGATTGCAATTTTCCAACTTAATGTTCGACATTTCTTTAATAACCGGTACCTTCTCGAAACTGAACTGCACAATCATAACCCTGACATCATCCTTCTGAATGAGACAGCTGCAAGGGCAGACCAACATATTAAAATACATGGGTGCTCTACTGTTGAGAAATCGAGGGGGCTCCATAGTGGCGGAGCCATCCTTGTTAAACTAGGGTATATATTTCGGACCATACACATTGATGAGGACACCATTCATGCAGTAGAACTGCTGACCTCGTATGGTCAGTTAATTGTTGGAACTGTGTATTTTCCTCCTCGACAGTCGTATATAGAGTCCATTCCCCTCCGTGGGATACTGAGTAGGAATGTTCCCACATTACTAGCAGGTGATTTTAACGCCCATCACCCGGCCTTCTTCAACTGAACAGCTGGACAACCACTCGGCGGCTTAAAGAGTTAACAACTCTTTAAATGCGAGTACACATTTTAATAATACTCATTATCAATGGGTTAACGAATGGAGGGATGACAACTTAGCTGACCTACACCCGCTACCTCTAATTGACATATCTACTCTTGAAGAAGACCATCATCTCACAAGACCTATCACCCTCAGAGAGATGTGTTAAGTTCTCGGTAGAATGCAGAATAGGGCCCCGGACCTTTTGGGCATAACAGTAAGGCAAGTTAAGTTCTTACCCATAAACTGCAAATTGTCTCTTGTGAATATCTTCAATGCCATCTTAGCCTCAGGACACTTTCCAATTACTTTTAAGACTGCGAAGCACGGGAGAAAATTATGTCCGACATATTAAAGTATTACATGGAATACAATCACCTTTTCACTAAGAAACAGTTTGGATTCCGAACTCGCAGAAGAACCCAACGAGCTATAAATATCATTTTCGATGTAGCTGGCAACCTGCGGAAACACGGTAATCTTGCCTGTTACAAAAAAACGCGATTCTAAAAGCTTAGAGATCTCCAGTGAATACTAGAAAGGACTGCCCTTCTAGCATCCAGCCTGTTACTGGGTTTTCGTAACAAGTAGTCAGTATCCTTGTCCAATTATCCATTAAAATTCAGTATGGTTCAATAGTGCTTTAGGATTACAACTGGTAGGCTACTAACTAGAGAAATTAAAATTTAATAAATTTATTAAGTCTAGAGGTATATTATCAAATTAAATTAAATTACAGCAATCAAAATAAAATCAATCTCTCGAGTTCAATATTATTGTGCTGAAAGCACATATCACATTTATAATTCTTAAGTACCGTCAGGTACATTAACATTTAATAAGATATTACAAATATGTACAAGTAAGTGTGTATGTGTGTAAGTGCTCTTAAGTAGTTAGCTATGTCTCAAGACTCGAATAAGACTTAAACAAGTGACTGATAATTATTAAGGACGAGACAGAGCGTCAGCAATTACATTACAATGACCACTTATGTGTTTTATACTAATAGAGTAAGGTTGGATTCTGAGGGCCCACATCATGATCCCAGCATTCTTACTCTTCATGGTGTTTATATAGGCGAGTGGATTGTGGTCTGAAAAAACGTTAATTTTAAATGGGGAAGTGCCCAAATACACGTCAAAATGTTCCAAAGACACCACAAGAGCTAGAGCCTCTTTCTCAATAGTGGCATAATTTTTCTGGTGTCGTTTAAGCTTAGATGAATAGTAACATATAGGATGGAGAATGTCAGTGGAAGTTGACTGTTGGAGCAGCACAGCGCCCACTGCATAACCACTCGCATCTATATGTAAAAAGAAGGGAAGATTGAAATTAGGACTTTTCCACACAGGAGCAGAGGATAGCAAGAGCTTCAACCTTTTGAACGAGTCTGAACAATCTCTAGTCCAGGTGAACTGAACTTTGCTACTAGTAAGCTCAGTGAGAGGAGCTGCAATCTGAGAAAAGTTTGGACAGAACCTGCGATAATATCCTGCCATACCCAGGAATCTCTGTACTCCTTTCCTATCCTGTGGCACTGGAAATTCAGAAATTGCACGAACCTTAGCCTCAATAGGAGCAACCTCACCTTGGCCGATACAAAAACCTAGATAGGTAATCTTGGCTTGACCAAAACTACATTTAGCTAAGTTAACAGTGAAGTTGTAGTGCGCCAGTCTCTCAAACAATGCTCTGAGACGCGTCAAGTGCTGTTCCCACTCGTCACTGTACACCACTAAGTCGTCAAGGTAGGCTTCTATTCCTTCTAAGTTGTGAGTCAACTCGTTCATTATACGTTGGAATGAAGAAGCCGCGTTACATAGGCCGAAGGGGGTGACGAGGTAGTTAAACAATCCATCTTGAACAGTAAAAGCAGATATTTCTTGAGCACGTTCAGTAAGCGGGACTTGATAATAGCCTTGTAAGAGATCTAAACGGCTGACAAACTGGGCTCCTGACACACGGTCAATAAGGTCGTCAATGCGAGGTAGAGGATAACCATCAGGCAAGGTGACAGAGTTCACTTTCCTGTAATCAGTGCACATCCTGAAACTACCGTCAGGTTTAGGCACTAAAATACAGGGAGATGCCCATGGACTTTTACTGCACTCAATAAGTCCGTGAGATAACAGAAAATCAACCTCTTTCAATGCTTTATGCTTCGTTGGACTCATCCTATATGGTGATTGCTTAATGGGTGATGCTCCCTGTACATCAACGTCATGTACACCCAGAGTACAACGTTTAGGAACATCACCGAACAATTCAGGGAAATGCAAAATCATGTTTTTAATATCACCAGCTTTATCACTCCCAAGGTTACTAAGAAAATCGTCTAGTGACTGTAGAGTCACAGAATTTTCTAAACGCACCTCTATACCTCTAGAGATGTCAGGTAGATTGACGTTTTCTTCCTCTGTCCTAGGAAGAATAGAAGTAGTAGGTAGAGGACTAGCGTAGTATGCCTTAAGCTGGTTAACATGGTACACATGATTAGATTTCTTTTTCCCAGGCGTACGTACCAAATAATTTACGTCGCTAAGCTTTTTCACTACTTCCAGGGGACCATCATACCTGGCTTGTAGAGCATGACCTGGTACTAATTTCCGAGCCATCACCTTATCTCGTGCTTTAAAAGAACGAGAGACAGCACGCTTGTCATAATGTTGCTTCATTCTAGCTTGGGCTGAAACTAGGTTTTTCGAAGCTAGCTCTCTAGCGGCTGTCAAATGTTGCTGCATTAATGAAGGTGAAGTACTCAATGATGGATTTGATTTTCCTGTCCACACGTCTTTTAACACTGCGAGAGGACCACGCACTTGGTGTCCGAATATTAATTCAAAGGAACTAAATCCGAGACTTTCTTGCTCACTTTCTCTCATAGCGAACAGAAGAAAAGGTATACCCTCATCCCAGTCTCTAGAAAAATGTTCACAATAAGCTCTCATCATGGACTTCAGTGTCTGATGAAATCTCTCTAGAGCACCTTGTGACTGTGGATGATAACTGGTTGAAAGTACAGACTTTATTCCTAGGTGGGATAATGCTTCTCGAAAGATCTTAGAAGTGAAATTAGATCCCTGATCTGATTGTATCTCTCGTGGCAATCCAACCTGGGAGAAAAATTTCATCAGCGCTCTCACAATAGCACGAGCATTAATTTTTCTCATAGGAATAGCTTCGGGATAGCGTGTTGCAGCGTCCATAATAGTAAATAAGTATTGGTTTCCTAGTTTGGTTCTAGGCAAAGGACCAACACAATCAATAATAAGACGTGAGAATGGTTCACCATGCACGGTGATAGGAATGAGAGGTGCAGGTGGAGGTGTGTGCGCTGGCTTGCCTGTCACTTGACACACGTGGCAACGTCGCACATGATCAGCTACTGTTTCCTTCATCTTTGGCCAAGTAAAATGTTTTGCCAGTTTACCGAGTGTCTTCTTGACACCCAAATGTCCTCCTATGGGACTATTGTGAGCAAAATCAATGGCTTGTTCACGAAATGTAACTGGTAACACTACTAGATTCTTGACTGTGTTGGAAACACTGTCAGCTGACAACTTGCATGTATTTTTCTCCATCAGTACACCGTTACTATAATAGTAACAATTATCGAGATCCTTTGCTTCACTCTCAGTAACTGCTATATCTCTCAGTCTTTCCAGTGACTGATCAACAAACTGATCCTTGATTAAATCATCATGAGTTAGAAATTTAACGTCAGTTGTGTCCTGACTAGCTTGATGACCGGGGGCAGTCAGTGTTAATGATCCTGGGCGCAGAGCGTCACTAAACAACATATTCAACCCCAAATCATCGTCATCAACTAACTCAACAGGAGACAAGGATGGTTGTTGAATCTTTGACATAGCTCTAGTAATTGCGCTGAGAGGAAATAAAATAGGTTTCTCTCTACAAGCTTCAATGGCATAATTATCATCAGTGTTATTATCAATCACAAGTGGTTCTTTACATATACCAGCATGAAGGATATCGTTCCCTATCAACAAGTCCACTGACCTGATGGGAAATACACCACTGGATATACCCACTGAAATATAACCAGTATAATAGCTTGTTTCAATATAAACTTTGTGCAGAGGCACTTTTATAACAGCCCCTCCATAGGCTTCTAACAATACATCTATCTTGCAATAGGTATCGTCAGTTATGGGCAGTACATCTTCTCTTAATAACGTGAGATAACTGCCAGTGTCTCTGAAAGCAACTATCTCAGTTAGATGTGATTCGTCAAATCCTATTCTGCCTCTTGAAAAGTAAGGACTCATCGCTGAACGAATCTTTTCGTCGGATACACTTTCTGACGCTAGTCATCTATCCTGAGTAACATTATCTAAAACAGTAGGATCAGAGGAATTGCTAGGATTTTGGTGCCTTTGTTGCTCGGAAGAGGATACGACTTGAGTGGGGGCACCAGCCGCACGACTGTTTCTCGTATCTCTTTCTAACTTATAGCAATACTCTCTAGTATGTCCTTTCCTGTTACAATAGGTACATTTAACTTTCTTCTTCTCGATATCAGATTTCTGTCTAGCCACAGAGACAGATTCAGGATTGTGAGCTTTCCTGGTAAAGGTACGAGAAGTTACAGTAGCAGGTACATCAGGCCGGCAATGAGCAGCTGATTTAGGTTGCCAACTTCTAGGACAATTTTTAGTTACCTTGTTTCTTTGTGTTTTAGTACGTACAAGTTTGTGAGAAATCTCGTAATTGTCTGCTAATGCCGCAGTTTCCAGAATATCCGAGGTAGTATGATCGATCAGATATTCTTGTACGTCCGCAGACATACAGTTGTTAAACTCTTCGTGTAGTAACAACTGAACAAGGCTGCCGTAGTTGTTACACTTGGCAGCTCTAGTCCACCTCTCAAATGCAACTTTTTTCTCACGAGCAAACTCTACACAAGTTTGATCTTGTCGTCGTTGTAACGTACGAAATGCTCTTTGATAACTTACAGGTAACAAGTTATATGTCTCTAGAATAGTTTGTTTGACAGCGTCATAACTAATGTACTTGGCAAATGGTAAGGCTGCAGAACACGTTTGAGCTCTTCCCGTCAACGCTGTATGCAGCAATGTTGCCCAGTGCTTACGTGGCCAGTTCATAGCACGTGCCTGGTTCTCAAACACATCAAAATATGTGTCTAAGTCACTTTCAAAAAACTTAGGAACCATAGATGCAGCTTTCTGCACATTAAATGTGTCCTGTGATATATCAGTCTGTTGTCTTAACAGACGAACATTTTCTCTTTGGAAATCTTCTTCGTTCAATTTCCTCTGTGCCTCTATTTGTGCAGTCTGCAACATAATGAGGCGTTCAAACCTCTCAAACTGTTCCTGAGAGATAGGACCAGTGGGTAATGGAGGAGTAGGGAAATTAACATGGTCTGGACGGTCCTTAGGTCGGACACTTGGTCCAGCCGTCTCTAGAGTGTCTAGATATGGTCTAGGATAAGCAAATACAGGTGTATCATACACTGTACTAGTATTAGGCTGTGTCATACTACCAGCTATACTCTGTACTATAGTGTCAGTGAAGGAAGGAGCGAGCGAGAACTGAGCTACACTAGGCTCAGACACGAGGCTCACTTCTGCCTTAGTTGCTCCTTCTTCTAAGTAATCAAATAGAGTCATACTTCCCAATTGTGACACTAGACTTTCTGAATCTGAATCATAATCAGACATCTCTGTATGAGCAGGAAACAATATATCTTTAATTAATGCTCTGACAGTTTCTGCGGTGTAATTCCTGTTATACGTCACACCGAGATACTTGGCTACTTGCCAACACGTCAGAAGTTTTAATGTACTTAACTCAGACAAAGTCAGAGTATCAATTAACTGTTTCACTTTAGCATACATCACGAAAATAATTGTACTACGAGAGAGTGATTATGGGAAACTATAATCCTAATAGGAATTTTAGTGTTGGTTGTCTTAGAGCTAAAACTCATAAACAGTATTTCCATCTCCTTGGATCAAGAGCCTCCCGGACAGGCCCCCATTTGTTACAAAAAAAACGCGATTCTAAAAGCTTAGAGATCTCCAGTGAATACTAGAAAGGACTGTCCTTCTAGCATCCAGCCTGTTACTGGGTTTTCGTAACAAGTAGTCAGTATCCTTGTCCAATTATCCATTAAAATTCAGTATGGTTCAATAGTGCTTTAGGATTACAACTGGTAGGCTACTAACTAGAGAAATTAAAATTTAATAAATTTATTAAGTCTAGAGGTATATTATCAAATTAAATTAAATTACAGCAATCAAAATAAAATCAATCTCTCGAGTTCAATATTATTGTGCTGAAAGCACATATCACATTTATAATTCTTAAGTACTGTCAGATACATTAACATTTAATAAGATATTACAAATATGTACAAGTAAGTGTGCATGTGTGTAAGTGCTCTTAAGTAGTTAGCTATGTCTCAAGACTCGAATAAGACTTAAACAAGTGACTGACAAAGTCCTCAAATAAACTAACTTCTTGACCGACTGGCAACCCAAACAGTCTGCTTGAACAACAAAGAATGCTAAGCCCAATAGCAATGCAATATCAAGCGACTGCGACACAGAATCAGGAACAAGGAGATAATATAACGACACTAAGTAGGGACCATCAGCAGATCCTCCACAAAAGTTACCAAACTCCCATACTACTGAATCTATGTTCAGCATAGGAAAAACGCGACTGTGACAATACACAGAAACCAGTACAAAATTAGGTCAGAAGCTATAGCTAAGGACCTGAGATACTCAGAGTGTCTATGTGACACAAAACCTCAGTACAACGTCGAAAATCGCTAAGTCTTTACAATGTTCTGTGAACAAAGTTCTACAGAACTAACAAGAATAATGAGACAGACAATCTGTCCAACCAGCAAGCGAGTCTAGAGCAGACTGAAAACTTCACGAGAGGTGAGGACACCCCCCTCGATCACGTGATAGCTACGTGGACAACTGCAGCTCAGAAGCCGGCAGTATAACGAGCGACAAGCGATAATTACAGTAGTTTGACAATCAAGACTAACTGAGCACATTTTATATACATCCTAACAACATAAGTCAAATAAGAATATAACAGTCAAATAATAATATAAAGTCATACATTTACGATTTAGCTATTATCGCAAATATAAGCAATATAAAATTAAATGAAAAGGTAATATACATTATATATACATAATAATCATTGTAACCCATTCAGGGGTTGCAACATTGCCCTCATTGCCACCAGGGATGTTCACAAAGATTTTGACAGTTTGTGGTATGATAGACTCATTTTTAAACTGGTCGACCTCCCTGACCTCAAGTGGACCTTTCTCCGCTTTATTTACAACTTCCTATCACACAGAAAAATCATCCCTTCCTTTAATAGCAAGACAACTGAGCCGTTTACTCCGACTGTTGAGTTCCACAGGGCTCGTGCCTTATCCCGATATTATTCAACATCTATGTCAACGATCTCCCACAACCTGAGTTTAATTATACACTTATTACCCAGTTTGCTGATGATGTTATTCATGTGGTTTCATATGCCCCGGTGACTGGCAAATATAAGTATGAAAGGGTAATTGAAAAAATGAATGCTGAATTGCGTAGAACAGCGAACTGAGAGAAGAAATGGCGTATCACGACAAACCCAGATAAAGTCCTTATCAGCACCATTGGTTGTTTTTCCTCAACTATAGAGGACAAGGGGAGGTATCTTCATTCAAGTTACGCCTATAGCCATCAGAAACCTTAACAAGATTTTGGGCAATGAAATATATGAAAAAATATAGCCAACGCATCTTAACTCTCTATACAGGTTTCACCCAGCTCCATCTCACATCAAAAAGCACCTGTATAAAATGATGATAAGACCTTTACTTGAATATCCGTGTGTACGCTTGTCATTAACTACCAAAACCAATAAGCTACAGTTAAAACATGTCCAGAATAAGGCGCTGCGCTTCATCACAGGTGCCAGAAGGAGAGATGGAATACAAATGGCTGATAGCTATATGCCATGCAAGACCTGTATACTCCGGACGGCAAACATCCTAATTTGCAAATACTGCAGACCATGTAATCAATGTACCTCCCCACAGAACGCAACGAATGACCCTCCAGCAGCAAGTGCGTAGATTCATCCATAAGGATGATTTCCAATGGCCGAAGATCCTGAGCGACCTACCAGAAGATCCCGATGACTGGTTAACACCTGAACCATTTTATGTTCATTAAGGGTAACTCCACTCCCATTATTGATATTACATGTACTCATGTAATATTACTAATTCAGTCAATGTTGGATACCACCTCCGAAGAAGCTGAGCTGGTCAAATATTGCCTTCCATCGCCTTGCCATTGTCATATACAGCTTGTTGCGGCCCCTGCCAAACTAGCGGTTAAATAGTTAACCTGCCGGCCGGCAGTACCACTGGGTGCGTCATCAAACCCAATGTGGGGGCTGCTGAGCAGGCCTTAGAGCAGTAAGAGCCTGAGTGCCTCACGGTACACACCTAAGCAGTAGGTACCTGACCACCGAAGGGTACACGTCTACTGGCTTTAGTAACAGTATGTACCAGAGCGCCTCGCTGTACACACCTAAGCAGTAGGTACCTGACCACCGAAGGGTACACGTCTACTGGCTTTAGTAACAGTATGTACCAGAGCGCCTCGCTGTACACACCTAAGCAGTAGGTACCTGACCACCGAAGGGTACACGTCTACTGGCTTTAGAAATATTATGTACCTGAGCGCCTCGCTGTACACACCTAAGCAGTAGGTACCTGACCACCGAAGGGTACACGTCTACTGGCTTCAACATTAAGTACCTGAACTCCTCAGGGTACACGTCTATGCAGTAGGTACCTGACCACCGAATCGTACCTATCTACTGGCGTTAGAAGAACCGCTCACCGCAGCTCACTGAGTCTGTTGGCCTCAGTTACTTGACGGCCGCATTCAGTGAGCTTGCAGCATGGTGTTCGGCTAGCGGTGTGTCAACCGCCTTTGGAGAGGATTTACTGGACTACCGGTGATGTCTGTGGACTCACCGTCTACGTTGATCAACTGTGGGCCGGAGTCGTCAGATGCTGTTTAGTGGGACATTACATGAAGAAAAGGTTGGAGTGTTACACTGAACTGGGCCAGGACCGTAGTGTGACACTGAGGGACGTACGATGGAGTGGAACACTGAGATATGCACAGGACCGTAGTGGAACACTGAGATGAAAAGGGTGTCGTGGGACACTGAAGATGGCCTGGTTGTAGTGTACACTGAACAGTGTCGTGTGACTGACTTCGTGTCGTGAGAGGCAGTTGATTGTAATTTATTATTATAAAAATGTTATTTATAATTTATTGTTTTAGCATAGAGATATATATATATATATATAGTGACAGTAGTGTCAAGAGTTGTACCCTGTGTAGGGTTATTAATTATTTTAGTTAGATGCTAATTATAATTTATTATAGTAACATGTACAAATATCATAGTTCAAATACCTCTAGACCAAAGATAGTTGATTTTTATATATTAAAGATTAATTTATATTAATGTGTGTATTTATGTATCCTGAACTCTTTATTACAAAAGGAGTAAATCTTACCATCTTCATTTAAAAATTACTTTTTTTGTAATATATGGGGGCCTGTCCGGGAGGATAATGATTATCTAGAATGATTTCTGGACGATCATATCCGGGATGACGGTTCGGGATACATATTACATTGATCTTTGTGTGTCGGTCCTTTTGTGGTGGGGGTGTTGCGGCCCCTGCCAAACTAGCGGTTAAATAGTTAACCTGCCGGCCGGCAGTACCACTGGGTGCGTCATCAAACCCAATGTGGGGGCTGCTGAGCAGGCCTTAGAGCAGTAAGAGCCTGAGTGCCTCACGGTACACACCTAAGCAGTAGGTACCTGACCACCGAAGGGTACACGTCTACTGGCTTTAGTAACAGTATGTACCAGAGCGCCTCGCTGTACACACCTAAGCAGTAGGTACCTGACCACCGAAGGGTACACGTCTACTGGCTTTAGTAACAGTATGTACCAGAGCGCCTCGCTGTACACACCTAAGCAGTAGGTACCTGACCACCGAAGGGTACACGTCTACTGGCTTTAGAAATATTATGTACCTGAGCGCCTCGCTGTACACACCTAAGCAGTAGGTACCTGACCACCGAAGGGTACACGTCTACTGGCTTCAACATTAAGTACCTGAACTCCTCAGGGTACACGTCTATGCAGTAGGTACCTGACCACCGAATCGTACCTATCTACTGGCGTTAGAAGAACCGCTCACCGCAGCTCACTGAGTCTGTTGGCCTCAGTTACTTGACGGCCGCATTCAGTGAGCTTGCAGCATGGTGTTCGGCTAGCGGTGTGTCAACCGCCTTTGGAGAGGATTTACTGGACTACCGGTGATGTCTGTGGACTCACCGTCTACGTTGATCAACTGTGGGCCGGAGTCGTCAGATGCTGTTTAGTGGGACATTACATGAAGAAAAGGTTGGAGTGTTACACTGAACTGGGCCAGGACCGTAGTGTGACACTGAGGGACGTACGATGGAGTGGAACACTGAGATATGCACAGGACCGTAGTGGAACACTGAGATGAAAAGGGTGTCGTGGGACACTGAAGATGGCCTGGTTGTAGTGTACACTGAACAGTGTCGTGTGACTGACTTCGTGTCGTGAGAGGCAGTTGATTGTAATTTATTATTATAAAAATGTTATTTATAATTTATTGTTTTAGCATAGAGATATATATATATATATATAGTGACAGTAGTGTCAAGAGTTGTACCCTGTGTAGGGTTATTAATTATTTTAGTTAGATGCTAATTATAATTTATTATAGTAACATGTACAAATATCATAGTTCAAATACCTCTAGACCAAAGATAGTTGATTTTTATATATTAAAGATTAATTTATATTAATGTGTGTATTTATGTATCCCGAACTCTTTATTACAAAAGGAGTAAATCTTACCATCTTCATTTAAAAATTACTTTTTTTGTAATACAGCTTATGCCTTGAAAAAAAATTTTAACTAATATACCCCTTACCAATTCAGAGTCATGCAGTTATACATCGTTATAACACTGCTTCATACTTGCTTTCATACTGATACTATACACATACATGTATATGTATTATTTTGCACACAGTGGTTGGGCCACTTCCCTTTGTTAGCCCACCTCCCCTCCACCATCCCACCCTTTTCCCATATTTCTATTCTTACCCATCCTTCTTCCTTGGCCATCTTACCGAAGCTCTGGTCTTACAAGTTTAAGAAGGTATATTTCAGCATTTCATTCCTTATCTGAAAAACTTAGTGGAACTTACTAAGTGAAATCTTTGCAAATATACAGGGTCTAAAGCCAGCAACAAACAACAAAATACCTTTCATCCGTGGACTGCTTGCAGAGGCAAAGGCAATGTTCGCAGCTTTCACTGAGACCCACATAAAGGATCACTTGGACAACGAAATATGGATCCCAGGTTACAACCTATACAGATGTGACAGAGTGAACAGGCAAAAGGGGGGGGGGTTGGCCTGTACATTGCAGAGTCACTTGTTTGCACAGAACTGCTAAATGCCTCAAATGATGTAGTGGAAGTTTTAGCAGTAAAGGTCGAGAACCAAAACCTAGTCATTGTGGTAGTCTACAAGCCTCCGGATGCAACATCCCAGCAATTCCAGGAACAGCTGTTAAAAATTGACCACTGTCTGGAAAACCTTCCAGCTCCTGCACCCAACATCTTGCTCCTGGGGGATTTCAACTTAAGGCACCTAAAATGGAGGAATATAGCAAATAATATTGTTGCAGTAATAACACCAGGAGGCAGCTCTGATGAAAACTCACACTCACGCGAGCTTTTAAATCTCTGCACAAAATTCAATTTAAACCAGCAAATAATAGAGCCTACTAGACTGGAGAAAACACTAGACCTCATCTTCACTAACAATGATGATCTGATAAGAAATGTCACCATATCAAAAACAATATACTCAGATCACAACATAATTGAGGTTCAGTCATGTATGCGCGGAGCCCCAGACCGACATAATGAGATTAGTCACGAGGGAGCATTCACCAAATTCAACTTCAATAACAAAAACATAAAGTGGGACCAAGTAAACCAAGTCCTAACCGATATAAGCTGGGAAGATATACTAAGCAACACAGACCCCAACTTATGCCTAGAACAGATTAACTCGGTGGCACTCGATGTATGCACAAGGCTTATTCCTCTAAGAAAAAGGAGGAGTAGATGTAAAACAGAAAGAGACAGGCGCTCCCTTTACAGGCGACGGAAAAGAATAACAGAGCGGCTAAAAGAGGTCAATATATCTGAAATGCGTAGGGAGACACTGGTCAGAGAAATAGCAAGCATCGAACTTAAGCTAAAGGAATCTTATAGGAGTCAGGAATCGCGGGAAGAACTAAAAGCCATAAATGAAATCGAAAGAAACCCAAAGTATTTCTTCTCCTATGCCAAATCAAAATCGAGAACAACGTCCAGTATTGGGCCCCAACTTAAACAAGATGGGTCCTACACAGATGACAGCAAGGAAATGAGTGAGCTACTCAAGTCCCAATATGACTTAGTTTTTAGCAAGCCGCTAACCAGACTGAGAGTCGAAGATCAAAATGAATTTTTTATGAGAGAGCCACAAAATTTGATTAACACAAGCCTATCCGATGTTATCCTGACGCCAAATGACTTCGAACAGGCGATAAATGACATGCCCATGCACTCTGCCTCAGGGCCAGACTCATGGAGCTCTGTGTTCATCAAGAGCTGCAAGAGGCCCCTATCACGAGCCTTTTCCATCCTATGGAGAGGGAGCATGGACACGGGGGTCGTCCCACAGTTACTAAAAACAACAGACATAGCCCCACTCCACAAAGGGGGCAGTAAAGCAACAGCAAAGAACTACAGACCAATAGCACTAACATCCCATATCATAAAAATCTTTGAAAGGGTCCTAAGAAGCAAGATCACCACCCATCTAGAAACCCATCAGTTACACAACCCAGGGCAACATGGGTTTAGAACAGGTCGCTCCTGTCTGTCTCATCTATTGGATCACTACGACAAGGTCCTAAATGCACTAGAAGACACAAAGAATGCAGACGTAATATATACAGACTTTGCAAAAGCCTTCGACAAGTGTGACCATGGCGTAATAGCGCACAAAATGCGTGCTAAAGGAATAACAGGAAAAGTCGGTCGATGGATCTATAATTTCCTCACTAACAGAACACAGAGAGTAGTCGTCAACAGAGTAAAGTCCGAGGCAGCTACGGTGAAAAGCTCTGTTCCACAAGGCACAGTACTCGCTCCCATCTTGTTCCTCATCCTCATATCCGACATAGACAAGGATGTCAGCCACAGCACCGTGTCTTCCTTTGCAGATGACACCCGAATCTGCATGACAGTGTCTTCCATTGCAGACACTGCAAAGCTCCAGGCGGACATCAACCAAATCTTTCAGTGGGCTGCAGAAAACAATATGAAGTTCAACGATGAGAAATTTGAATTACTCAGATATGGTAAACATGAGGAAATTAAATCTTCATCAGAGTACAAAACAAATTCTGGCCACAAAATAGAGCGAAACACCAACGTCAAAGACCTGGGAGTGATCATGTCGGAGGATCTCACCTTCAAGGACCATAACATTGTATCAATCGCATCTGCTAGAAAAATGACAGGATGGATAATGAGAACCTTCAAAACTAGGGAGGCCAAGCCCATGATGACACTCTTCAGGTCACTTGTTCTATCTAGGTTGGAATATTGCTGCACACTAACAGCACCTTTCAAGGCAGGTGAAATTGCCGACCTAGAAAATGTACAGAGAACTTTCACGGCGCGCATAACGGAGATAAAGCACCTCAATTATTGGGAGCGCTTGAGGTTCCTAAACCTGTATTCCCTGGAACGCAGGAGGGAGAGATACATGATTATATACACCTGGAAAATCCTAGAGGGACTAGTACCGAACTTGCACACGAAAATCACTCACTACGAAAGCAAAAGACTTGGCAGACGATGCACCATCCCCCCAATGAAAAGCAGGGGTGTCACTAGCACGTTAAGAGACCATACAATAAGTGTCAGGGGCCCGAGACTGTTCAACTGCCTCCCAGCACACATAAGGGGGATTACCAACAGACCCCTGGCAGTCTTCAAGCTGGCACTGGACAAGCACCTAAAGTCAGTTCCGGATCAGCCGGGCTGTGGCTCGTACGTTGGTTTGCGTGCAGCCAGCAGCAACAGCCTGGTTGATCAGGCTCTGATCCACCAGGAGGCCTGGTCACAGACCGGGCCGCGGGGGCGTTGACCCCCGGAACTCTCTCCAGGTAAACTCCAGGTAAACACATGACGGGGTCTATTGGTAATTCCAGTCAAATCTCACCCCTACCTATCAGCTGCATATAACATAACTAGGTGTGGGTATGGCTGGACTTACCTGGGTATTGTAACTGACTCAATTTCCCATAATTTGTGGTAGGGAAAGTATGACCCCGGTAACGATGTCTTGAGTAAGCTGCTACAGATGTGTAGTTATGTCTTCACTCGTTGATAGGGAGTCACTTGGTCAAAAGTCACGCGATAGGGTAATGTCTTGTCCCTTTGTTCATAACACTTGAGTGCATACCGTGACACTTATTGTGATTATACTGTGGATGATACACTTGTGTTTCCCTTTTAACACTAGTTTCCTAGTGGAGATTTACAGTATTTCAGAGTTTACCGCACATAGTATTTTCTTTGTTCTCAGCGGGAGATTCGTGAAGTGTTTACGCTCTCATGTCGTAATATAACCTAGCTTGTCCTCTGTCCAAGCGCCCACCAGTACAACCTCCAAACAACACAACTGCTGAGATCAGTTTTAAATCTTTTCTTGCTACACATCGTAACAGTATTCAATACAAGAAGGAAGATTTCTTGTTATCTACCTATAGACTACAATTCATAATATAATGCGGGAAGAACTAAAAGCCATAAATGAAATAGAAAGAAACCCAAAGTATTTCTTTTCTTATGCCAAATCAAAGTCGAGAACAACATCCAGTATTGGGCCCCTACTTAAACAAGATGGGTCCTACACAGATGACAGCAAGGAAATGAGTGAGCTACTCAAGTCCCAATATGACTCAGTTTTTAGCAAGCCGCTAACCAGACTGAGAGTCGAAGATCTAAAGGATTTTTTATGAGAGAGCCACAGAATTTGGTTAACACAAGCCTATCTAATGTTATCCTGACGCCAAATGACTTCGAACAGGCGATAAATGACATTACCATGCACTCTGCCCCAGGCCAGACTCATGGAACTCCGTGTTCATCAAGAACTGCAAAAAGCCCCTATCACGAGCTTTTAACATCCTATGGAGAGGGAGCATGGACACGGGGGTCGTCCCACAGTTACTAAAAACAACAGACATAGCCCCACTCCACAAAGGGGGCAGTAAAACAATAGCAAAGAACTACAAACCGATAGCACTAATGTCACATATCACAAAAAATTTTGAAAGGGTCCTAAGAAGCAAGATCACCACCCATCTAGATACCCATCAGTTACACAACCCAGGGCAACATGGGTTTAGAGCAGGTCGCTCCTGTCTGTCCCAACTACTGGATCACTACGACAAGGTCCTAGATGCACTAGAAGACAAAAAGAATGCAGATATAATATTCACAGAGTTTGCAAAAACACTTCAACAAGTGTGACAATGGTGTAATAGCGCACAAAATGCGTGCCAAAGGAATAACAGGAAAAGTTGGTAGATTGATCTATAATTTCCTGACAAATAGAACACAAAGAGTAGTAGTCAACAGAGTAAAGTCTGAGGCGGCTACGGTGAAAAGCTCTGTTCCACAAGGCACAGTACTCGCTCCCATCTTGTTTCTCATCCTCATATCTGACATAGACAAGGATGTCAGCCACAGCACCGTGTATTTCTTTGCATATGACACCCGAATCTGCATGAGAGTGTCTTCCATTGCAGACACTGCAAGGCTCCAGGCAGACATCAACCAAATCTTTCAATGGGCTGCAGAAAGCAATATGAAGTTCAACGATGAGAAATTTCAATTACTCCCATATGGTAAATGTGAGGAAATTAAATCTTCATCAGAGTATAAAACAAATTCTGGCCACAAAATAGAGCGAAAAACTAACGTCAAAGACCTGGGAGTGATCATGTCAGAGGATCTCACCTTCAAGGACCATAATATCGTATCAATCGCATCTGCTAGAAAAATGACAGGATGGATAATGAGAACCTTCAAAACTAGGGAGGCCAAGCCCATGATGACACTCTTTAGGTCGCTTGTTCTATCTAGGCTGGAATATTGCTGCACACTAACAGCACCTTTCAAGGCAAGTGAAATTGCTGACCTAGAAAATGTACAGAGAACCTTCACGGCGCGCATAACGGAGATAAAACACCTCAATTACTGGGAGCGCTTGAGGTTCCTGAACCTGTACTCCCTGGAACGCAGGCGGGAGAGATACATGATTATATACACCTGGAAAATCCAAGAGGGACTAGTACCAAACTTGCACACGAAAATCACTCCTTACGAAAGTAAAAGACTCGGCAGATGATGCACCATCCTCCCAATGAAAAGCAGGGGTGTCACTAGCACGTTAAGAGACAACACGATAAGTATCAGGGGCTCAAGACTGTTCAACTGCCTCCCAGCATACATAAGGGGGATTACCAATAGACCCCTGACTGTCTTCAAGCTGGCACTGGACAAGCACCTAAAGTCGGTACCTGACCAGCCGGGCTTAAACAGCCTGGTTGATCAGGCCCTGATCCACCATGAAGCCTGGTCACAGACCGGGCCGCGGGGGCGTTGACCCCCAGAACTCTCTCCAGGTAAACTCCAGTCCCAAATTGTAGATAAAGTGGGGGCAGGTTTTCCCTTAATTTTCCTGCTAAGAGGAAAGAATAATTACTCTGGTTTAACTCTCACTGTGTAGTTGAAACTAAACACTAACAAGAAGTGTGTCATGTGACGGTACGGTATAAACATGTGTGTTTAATCAATTTGTTTGCGAGGAAGAGTTAACTAGCCCCTTCTGGGAGGGCTAAGTCCCTCAGAGGGCTGAGGGAGACTGAGAGGGCTGAGTTATACCCTCTTTACAGGAGAATTTTCTCCACAACATCTGTGGCTGATGTAACCACTGTGACTGTAACCACTGAGAGTACTGTCACCACTGTGAGTGCTGTGACCTCTGTGACTAATGTAACAACTGTGACTGTGACCACTGTGAGTACTGTCACCACTGTGATTGCTGTGACCTAGATCTATGACTAATGTAACCACTGTGACTGTGACCACTGTGAGTACTGTGACCACTGTGATTACTCTGATCACTGTCAGTGCTATTACCACTGTCATAGCACTAACACTTGGCCAGTGTTACCATAGTAACCACTGTGACCATGGTGACCCCTGTGACGTGTGACCATAGTGACCACTGTGACAGTGTTGACTACTGTGGCCACTGTGACCATGGTGACCACTGTGACCATAGTGACCACTGTGACCATAGTGACCTCTGTGACCGTGTTGACTACTGTGACCACTGTGATCAATGGTGACCACTCTGACCATGGTGACCACTGTGACAATGGTGATCATTGTGACCATGGACACCAGTCTGGCCACTGTTACCATGGTATCCACTGTGACCATAATGACCCCTGTGACCATGGTGACCACCACTGTGATCACAGTTATCACTTTGACCAAGGTGAATATTTTGACTATAGTTACCACTGTGACCATGGTGGCCACTGTGACCATCGTTACCACTACAATCATATTGACCACTGTGACCATCATGACCATGGTGATCATTGTGACCATGGGTACCAGTCTGGCCACTGTTACCATGGTATCCACTGTAACCATAATGACCCCCGTGACCAGTTATCACTTTGATCATGGTGAATATTTTGACTATAGTTACCACTGTGACCATGGTGACCACTGTGACCATGGTGACCACTGTGACCATAGTTACCACTGTGACCATAGTGACCACTGTGACCATTGTTACCACTATAATCATATTGACCACTGTGACCACCGAGACCATGGTGATAATTGTGACCATAGTGACCACTGTTACCATGATGACCTCTGAGACTACTTTGACCTAGTACTATGACCATTGAGACCATGGTTACAACTGAGACCACTGTGACCCTAGTGACCTATGTGAACATATTGACCACTGTGACAATAGTGACCACTGTGATCACAATGACCACGGTGACCATAGTGACCATGGTGACCACGGTGATCATAGTGACCACTGTAACCCTAATGACCACTGTGACCATGACCAGGATGACCGTAGTGACCACTATGACCATACCGCTGTGACCATATAGACCACTATGACCATACTGCTGTGACCATATTGACCACTATTGCCACTGTGACCATGGTCACCACTGCGACCATGATCACCACTGTGACCACTGTTATCATGGTGATCATAGTGACCACTATGACCATAGTTACCACTGTGACCATACTGACCATTATAACCACTGTTACCATGGTATTCACTGTAACTGTGGTGACCACTGTTACCATGGTGTCCACTGTAACTGTAGTGACCAGTGAGACCATAGTGACAATGGTGACCACTGTTAACATGGTGACCACTGTGACCATGGCGACCACTGTGACCATGGTGACCACTGTGACCATGGTGACCACTGTGACCATGGTGACCACTGTGACCATGGCGACCACTGTGACCATGGTGACCACTGTGACCATGGTGACCACTGTGACCATGGTGACCACTGTGACCATGGTGACCACTGTGACCATGGTGACCACTGTGACCATGGTGACCACTGTGACCATGGTGACCACTGTGACCATGGCGACCACTGTGACCATGGTGACCACTGTGACCATGGTGACCACTGTGACCATGGTGACCACTGTGACCATGGTGACCACTGTGACCATGGTGACCACTGTGACCATGGTGACCACTGTGACCATGGTGTCTAATGTGACCACAACTACAAGTTTTCACAGATGACTCACAGCAATTTGGCTGTTACTGTCTTGTTGGGTCACCACTGACTCACCATGACTCACGTCACTTGTTCACTACTGACTAGCCATGACTCACCTCACTGGTTCACCACTGACTAGCCATGACTCACGTCACTGGTTCACCACTGACTAGCCATGACTCACGTCACTGGTTCACCACTGACTAGCCATGACTCACGTCACTGGTTCACCACTGACTAGCCATGACTCACGTCACTGGTTCACCACTGACTAGCCATGACTCACGTCACTGGTTCACCACTGACTAGCCATGACTCACGTCACTGGTTCACCACTGACTAGCCATGACTCACGTCACTGGTTCACCACTGACTAGCCATGACTCACGTCACTGGTTCACCACTGACTAGCCATGACTCACGTCACTGGTTCACCACTGACTAGCCATGACTCACGTCACTGGTTCACCACTGACTAGCTATGACTCACGTCACTGGTTCACCACTGACTAGCCATGACTCACGTCACTGGTTCACCACTGACTAGCCATGACTCACGTCACTGGTTCACCACTGACTAGCCATGACTCACGTCACTTGTTCACCACTGACTAGCCATGACTCACGTCACTGGTTCACCACTGACTAGCCATGACTCACGTCACTGGTTCACTACTGACTAGCCATGACTCACGTCACTGGTTCACTACTGACTAGCCATGACTCACGTCACTGGTTCACCACTGACTAGCCATGACTCACCTCACTGGTTCACCACTGACTAGCCATGACTCACGTCACTGGTTCACCACTGACTAGCCATGACTCACGTCACTGGTTCACCACTGACTAGCCATGACTCACGTCACTGGTTCACTACTGACTCACCTTACCGGTTTCTCACTGACTCACCATGACTTCACTGGTTTTCTACTGGCTCACGACATTGATTTTCTGCTGACTCACCATGACTCACTTCATTGACTTACTACTGACTCACGTCATTGGTTCACTACTGACTCACCTCACTTGTTCATTACTGACTCACCTTGATTCACCACACTGGTTCACCTCACTTGTTCATTACTGACTCACCTTGATTCACCACACTGGTTCACTAAGGACTCAACATGACTCACCTCACTGGTTCACTACTGACCAACTTCACTGGTTTCTCACTAATTCACCATGACTCACGTCACTGGTTCATTACTGACTCACCTCACTGGTTCTCCACTGACTCACCGTGACTCATCTTACTGGTTCACTATTGACTGATTTTGACTCACCACACTGGTTCACTATTGACTGACTTTGACTCACCACACTGGTTCACTACTGATTGACCTTGACTCACCACACTGGTTCACTACTGATTGACCTTGACTCACCACACTGGTTCACTATTGACTGACTTTGACTCACCACACTGGTTCACTACTGATTGACCTTGACTCACCACACTGGTTCACTACTGATTGACCTTGACTCACCACACTGGTTCACTACTGATTGACCTTGACTCACCACACTGGTTCACTACTGATTGACCTTGACTCACCACACTGGTTCACTATTGACTGACTTTGACTCACCACACTGGTTCACTACTGATTGACCTTGACTCACCACACTGGTTCACTATTGACTGACTTTGACTCACCACACTGGTTCACTATTGACTGACTTTGACTCACCACACTGGTTCACTATTGATTGACCTTGACTCACCACACTGGTTCACTACTGATTGACCTTGACTCACCACACTGGTTCACTACTGATTGACCTTGACTCACCACACTGGTTCACTACTGACTGACCTTGACTCACCACACTGGTTCACCACTGACTCATGGTGATTAACTCACCTCACTCGTGTCATGTCATTAATGAGGTCGAGTACCTTGAGTATGCCTGGAGAGGGTTTGTGATCAGGCCTCCTGATGGATCAGAGTCTGATCTACCAGGCTGTTACTGCAGACCGCACGCAGGCCGACGTACGAACCACAGCCCGGCTGATCGGTTACTGACTTTAGGTGGTTGTCCAGTGCCTTCTTGAAGACAGCCAGGGGTATGTTGGTCATCCCCCTTATGCATGCTGGGAGGCTGTTGAACAGTCTTGGGCCCCTAACACTTATTGTGTTGTCTATTAGCGTACTCATGGCGGTCCTGCTTTCATTGGAGGAATGTTACATTATCTGCCAAGTCTTTTGCTTTCATAGGGAAAGATTTTCGTATGCAAATTTGGGACTAGTCCTTCTAGGATTTTCCAAGTGCATATTATCTCGTATCTTTCTTGCCTGCATTACAGGGAATACAAATCAGAGGATTTGAAGCGTTCCCGGTAGTTTAGTGGCTTTATCGTATTCATACGTGGCGTGAAGGTTCTCTGTACACTCTCTAAAACTACAATTTCGGCCGCCTTGAGAGGAGCAGTTAGTGTACATCAATGTTCCAGCCTGGAGATCACAAGCTATTTGAAGAGAATTATCTTGGGCTTGGCGTCCCTATCCGTCCTATCATTTTCTGAGAAGAGGTGATAGAATTATTGTTGTGGTCTTTGAAAGTGAGATCCTCTGATATTATCACTCCCAGGTCTTTCACATTAGTTTTTCGCTCTATTGTGTGGTTGGAATTTGTTTTACACTCCGATACAGTTTTAATTACCTCGAGTTTTCCATATTTCAGTAACTAAAATTTCTCTTCATTGATCTTCATGTTATCCTCGGCCTATTTAAATATTTGGATGATGTCTGCCTGGAGTCATGTAGTGTCTTTGATGGATGACACCGTCATGCAAATTCAGTTGTCATCCACAAAGGAAGACACACTGCTGTGGCTGACATCTCTGTCTATGTCAGATATGAACATAAGGAACAAGATGAGAGTAAATACACTGTCTTGTGGAACAGATCTTCTCACTGTAGCAGCCTCAGACTTTTCTGTTTACTATTATTCTTTGTGCTCAATTTGTTAGGAAGTATACTTGGAGTATACTTGAGTATACTTGGAGTATACTTGGAGTATACTTGGAGTATACTTGGAGTATACTTGTAGTATACTTGTAGTATACTTGGAGTATACTTGGAGTATACTTGGAGTATACTTGGAGTATACTTGAAGTATACTTGGAGTATACTTGGAGTATACTTGGAGTATACTTGGAGTATACTTGGAGAATACTTGAAGTATACTTGGAGTATACTTGGAGTATACTTGGAGTATACCTGGAGTATACGTGGAGTATACTTGGAGTATACTTGGAGTATACTTGAAGTATACTTGGAGTATACTTGGAGTATACTTGGAGTATACTTGAAGTATACTTGGAGTATACTTGGAGTATACTTGGAGTATACTTGGAGTATACTTGAAGTATACTTGGAGTATACTTGAAGTATACTTGGAGTATACTTGAAGTATACTTGGAGTATACTTGAAGTATACTTGGAGTATATTTGAAGTATACTTGGAGTATACTTGAAGTATACTTGGAGTATACTTGGAGTATACTTGAAGTATACTTGGAGTATACCTGGAGTATACTTGGAGTATACTTGGAGTATGCTTGGAGTATACTTGGAGTATACTTGGAGTATACCTGGAGTATACTTGGAGTATACTTGGAGTATACTTGAAGTATACTTGGAGTATACTTGAAGTATACTTGGAGTATACCTGGAGTATACTTGGAGTATACTTGGAGTATACTTGGAGTATACCTGGAGTATACTTGGAGTATACCTGGAGTATACTTGGAGTATACCTGGAGTATACCTGGAGTATACTTGGAGTATACCTGGAGTATACTTGGAGTATACTTGAAGTATACTTGGAGTATACTTGAAGTATACTTGGAGTATACTTGGAGTATACTTGAAGTATACTTGGAGTATACTTGAAGTATACTTGGAGTATACCTGGAGTATACTCCAAGTATACTTGGAGTATACTTGGAGTATACTTCAAGTATACTCCAAGTATACTCCAAGTATACTCCAAGTATACTCCAAGTATACTCCAGGTATACTCCAAGTATACTCCAAGCATACTCCAAGTATACTCCAAGTATACTCCAGGTATACTCCAAGTATACTCCAGGTATACTCCAAGTATACTTCAAGTATACTCCAAGTATACTCCAAGTATACTCCAAGTATACTCCAAGTATACTGCACACTAACAGCACCTTTCAAGGCAGGTGAAATTGCCGACCTAGAAAATGTACAGAGAACTTTCACGGCGCGCATAACGGAGATAAAACACCTCAATTACTGGGAGTGCTTGAGGTTCCTAAACCTGTATTCCCTGGAACGCAGGAGGGAGAGATACATGATTATATACACCTGGAAAATCCTAGAGGGACTAGTACCGAACTTGCACACGAAAATCACTCACTACGAAAGCAAAAGACTTGGCAGACGATGCACCATCCCCCCAATGAAAAGCAGGGGTGTCACTAGCACGTTAAGTGACCATACAGTAAATGTCAGGGGCCCGAGACTGTTCAACTGCCTCCCAGCACACATAAGGGGGATTACCAACAGACCCCTGGCAGTCTTCAAGCTGGCACTGGACAAGCACCTAAAGTCAGTTCTTGATCAGCCGGGCTGTGGCTTGTACGTTGGTTTGTGTGCAGCCAGCAGTAACAGCCTGGTTGATCAGGCTCTGATCCACCAGGAGGCCTGGTCACAGACCGGGCCGCGGGGGCGTTGACCCCCGGAACTCTCTCCAGGTAAACTCCAGGTAATACTTGGAGTATACTTGGAGTATACTTGGAGTATACTTGGAGTATACTTGGAGTATACCTGGAGTATACTTGGAGTATACCTGGAGTATACTTGGAGTATACCTGGAGTATACTTGGAGTATACTTGGAGTATACATGAAGTATACTTGGAGTATACTTGAAGTATACTTGGAGTATACTTGGAGTATACTTGAAGTATACTTGGAGTATACCTGGAGTATACTTGGAGTATACTTGGAGTATACTTGGAGTGTACCTGGAGTATACTTGGAGTATACTTGGAGTATACTTGAGTATACTTGGAGTATACTTGGAGTATACTTGAAGTATACTTGGAGTATACCTGGAGTATACTTGGAGTATACTTGGAGTATACTTGGAGTATACTTGGAGTATACCTGGAGTATACTTGGAGTATACTTGGAGTATACTTGGAGTATACTTGGAGTATACTTGGAGTATACCTGGAGTATACTTGGAGTATACTTGGAGTATACTTGGAGTATACTTGAAGTATACTTGGAGTATACCTGGAGTATACATGGAGTATACTTGGAGTACACTTGGAGTATACTTGGAGTATACTTGGAGTATACTTGGAGTATACCTGGAGTATACCTGGAGTATACTTGGAGTATACTTGGAGTATACTTGGAGTATACCTGGAGTATACTTGGAGTATACTTGGAGTATACTTGAAGTATACTTGGAGTATACCTGGAGTATACTTGGAGTATACTTGGAGTATACCTGGAGTATACTTGGAGTATACTTGGAGTATACCAGCAAGTGGCGAGTGGTTCACAGTAATGGGAGGCGCATCAGAGTAAGGAAAGTTAATTAAGAGTGAAGATCTGAAGGTAGGAAATCGCTTCTCTGTTCTTCAGGATGAATGTACTTCAGTGGCCAGTGAAGGTAAGGGTACTACTGCCCCTGCAAATGGAGGTAAGCGCATTCTTGTGGTTGGTGACTCTCAGGTAAGATATATTGACCGTGCTTTTTGTAATAGGAATAAGAAGATGAGAGATAGAGTGTGCTTCCCTTGAGCTGGTGTTGGGGACATAGTCAACAGGCTGGATAATATCATGTCAGGTAATGGGAACAAGCCCATTATCTGTCTCAGTGCTGGTGGAAATGATATTGGGAAGGGTAGGAGAGAAGAGCTGCTAGATAAGTACAGGTCACCTATAGATTTCATTAAGTCTGAGGGAGGGATTCCAATCATATGTAGCATCTTGCTTAGAAGGGGAGTAGGAAATGAATGGTTGTCTAGGGCAATTGGTGTAAATTGCTGGCTAGACAGATACTGCAAGGAACTTGCAATCCCATTCATTGACAACTGGAACAACTTTTATGGCAAGCATGATATGTATGCAAGGGATGGGGTACATCTCTCTGGGGCTGGGGTGGTAGCACTTGCAGACTCGATTGAGAAGGCCATTGGTGAAATGCCTATGATTTTAAACTGATAGAAGACAGAGGTATGGGTGTGTGTGGGAAACAAGCAGGTTGCAACACTAGGGTTCGAAACAGTAAATGTGTAAAAGGCATTCAGCATGAAGTTATAAATAAAGACAATAGATCAGGTCAGCAAACAAAGGGGGACAGCAGAGGGCAGCAAGGGACTAGCTCCCTTAAGGTTTACTATACTAATAGCAGGAGTGTAAGAAATAAGATAGATGAGCTAAGATTAATTGCAAGTGCAGGAAACAGATATTATTGCTATAACAGAGTCCTGGCTCAATCTGAAAGATAGAGAGATGCCCTCTGAATGTCACATACAAGGCAATAAATTATTCCACACTGACAGGGTCAACAGGAAAGGTGGTGGAGTAGCGATGTATGTCAGAGACAATTTAAATTGTTGTGTTAGACAAGATATAAAATTAGAAGCGTCAGCCACTGAATCTGTTTGGTTACAGCTTCTCGAGGGCCAAGAAAAACTAATTTTGGGTGTGATTTACAGGGCCCCAAATCTTGATAGGGAGTACAGTAAACTTCTATGGGACGAAATTCGTAAGGCATCTACTAAGGAAAATGTTGTGCTAATGGGAGATTTCAACTATAGACAGACTGACTGGAGCAATTTGACAGGAAATTTAGAGTCAGGTGACTTTCTTGATACTATCCAGGATTGTTTTTGAAAACAGTTTGTGACAGAGCCAACTAGGGGAAATAACCTCCTTGACTTGGTTCTTGCCAGTAGGGAAACACTAATTAATAATCTTGAGGTTAATGATGAGCTTGGGGAAAGTGATCACAAATCACTCAGTTTTAATATATCATGGAATTCCCCTAATAATGGCAATCAAGTCTCTGTCCCTGACTTCCGCTTGGCTGATTTCATAGGACTGAAAAATTACTTAGGTGGGCTGAACTGGAATGACCTGACTAAGGGTCAGGTAGGTGGTGATGGATGCCGATATGATGCTTTCCAGGGCATAGTTCTAGCTGCTCAGTCAAATTATGTTCCAAATAGGGAAATCAGATCAAACAAAAATGATCCTAAATGGATGAACAATAGATTAAAATATCTAATTGGTCAAAAGAGAGGCATATAGAGGGAAATCAAAAGAGGAGAGGGGCAATTAAGAAATCGATATATTCAGTTAAAGAGAGAAATAAAAAAAGGAATTAGAAAAGCAAAAAGAGATTATGAGGTTAAAGTTGCAAGAGAATCGAAGACTAACCCAAAAGGATTCTTTCAGGTATACAGAAGTAAGATCAAGGACAAGATAAGCCCACTCAAAAGTTCCTCGGGTCAGCTCACTGACAGTGATAAGGAAATGTGTAGAAGTTTTAACACATACTTCCTCTCAGTTTTTACACAGGAGGATACCAGTGATATTCCAGAAATGATAAATTATGTAGAACAGGACGATAATAAACTGTGCACGATTAGGGTCACAAGTGACATGGTCCTTAGGCAAATAGATAAATTAAAACCTAACAAATCCCCAGGTCCTGATGAGCTGTATGCAAGGGTTCTGAAGGAATGTAAAGAGGAGCTTAGCAAACCTTTGGCTAATCTTTTCAACATATCACTACAAACTGGCATGGTGCCAGATAAGTGGAAAATGGCAAATGTGATACCTATTTTCAAAGCAGGTGACAGGTCCTTAGCTTCGAACTATAGACCAATAAGCCTAACCTCCATAGTGGGAAAATTTATGGAATCAATAATTGCCGAGGCAGTTCGTAGCCACCTTGAAAAGCATAAATTAATCAACGAATCTCAGCATGGTTTTACAAAGGGGCGTTCCTGCCTTACGAATTTGTTAACTTTTTTCACTAAGGTATTTGAGGAGGTAGATCATGGTAATGAATATGATATTGTGTACATGGACTTCAGTAAGGCTTTTGACAGGGTCCCACATCAGAGACTATTGAGGAAAATTAAGGCACATGGAATAGGAGGAGAATTTTTTTCCTGGATAGAGGCATGGTTGACAAATAGGCAGCAGAGAGTTTGCATAAATGGGGAGAAATCAGAGTGGGGAAGCGTCACGAGCGGTGTTCCACAGGGGTCAGTGTTGGGCCCCCTGCTGTTCACAATATACATAAACGACATAGATGAGGGCATAAAGAGCGACATCAGCAAGTTTGCCGATGACACCAAAATAGGCCGTCGAATTCATACTGACGAGGACATTAGAGCACTCCAGGAAGATTTGAGTAGACTGATGCAGTGGTCGGAGAGGTGGCAGATGCAGTTTAATATAGACAAATGCAAAGTTCTAAATGTTGGACAGGACAATAACCATGCCACATATAAACTAAATAATGTAGATCTTAATATTACGGATTGCGAAAAAGATTTAGGAGTTCTGGTTAGCAGTACTCTGAAACCAAGACAACAGTGCATAAGTGTTCGCAATAAAGCTAATAGAATCCTTGGCTTTATATCAAGAAGCATAAATAATAGGAGTCCTCAGGTTGTTCTTCAACTCTATACATCTTTGGTTAGGCCTCATTTAGATTATGCTGCACAGTTTTGGTCACCGTATTACAGAATGGATATAAATGCTCTGGAAAATGTACAAAGGAGGATGACAAAGTTGATCCCATGTATCAGAAACCTTCCCTATGAGGATAGACTAAGAGCCCTGAATCTTCACTCTCTAGAAAGACGTAGAATTAGGGGGGATATGTGATGAATGGTTTGAAAAACCGACAAGTTGAAGATTGAGACACTTATGCAGTATATGGGAATCTTTATTCAGGAAACGTTTCGCCACACAGTGGCTTCATCAGTCCAATACAAAGAGGAAGGCGTAAGGAGAGGAGGAGAATGAGGTAATCAGTCCCTCAACCTGGAGTCGATGTGTTTAGTCCATCAATCTTGTAGAATGTACAGCATAGGGCCGTAGACGTGGCTTATATACTGTAGTGAGGTGACGTGAAGCAGTTGGAGGCGGGGTCATAGTGGTACCATCCACTAGTCGAAGTAGGTCTTCGTCCAAAGGTTGAACAAGTGTTGAAGAATTCTTTGTAACAAGACCCCATGATGCTGCCGTGTCTGACAGTTGTGATGAATGGTTTGAAAAACCGACAAGTTGAAGATTGAGACACTTATGCAGCATATGGGAATCTTTATTCAGGAAACGTTTCGCCACACAGTGGCTTCATCAGTCCAATACAAAGAGGAAGGCGTAAGGAGAGGAGGAGAATGAGGTAATCAGTCCCTCAACCTGGAGTCGATGTGTTCCGTCCATCAATCTTGTAGAATGTACAGCATAGGGCCGTAGACGTGGCTTATATACTGTAGTGAGGTGACGTGAAGCAGTTGGAGGCGGGGTCATAGTGGTACCATCCACTAGTCGAAGTAGGTCTTCGTCCAAAGGTTGAACAAGTGTTGAAGAATTCTTTGTAACAAGACCCCATGATGCTGCCGTGTCTGACAGTTGTGATGAATGGTTTGAAAAACCGACAAGTTGAAGATTGAGACACTTATGCAGCATATGGGAATCTTTATTCAGGAAACGTTTCGCCACACAGTGGCTTCATCAGTCCAATACAAAGAGGAAGGCGCAATGAGAGGAGGAGAATGAGGTAATCAGTCCCTCAACCTGGAGTCCATGTGTTCAGTCCATCAATCTTGTAGAATGTACAGCATAGGGCCGTAGACGTGGCTTATATACTGTAGTGAGGTGACGTGAAGCAGTTGGAGGCGGGGTCATAGTGGTACCATCCACTAGTCGAAGTAGGTCTTCGTCCAAAGGTTGAACAAGTGTTGAAGAATTCTTTGTAACAAGACCCCATGATGCTGCCGTGTCTGACAGTTGTGATGAATGGTTTGAAAAACCGACAAGTTGAAGATTGAGACACTTATGCAGCATATGGGAATCTTTATTCAGGAAACGTTTCGCCACACAGTGGCTTCATCAGTCCAATACAAAGAGGAAGGCGTAAGGAGAGGAGGAGAATGAGGTAATCAGTCCCTCAACCTGGAGTCGATGTGTTCAGTCCATCAATCTTGTAGAATGTACAGCATAGGGCCGTAGACGTGGCTTATATACTGTAGTGAGGTGACGTGAAGCAGTTGGAGGCGGGGTCATAGTGGTACCATCCACTAGTCGAAGTAGGTCTTCGTCCAAAGGTTGAACAAGTGTTGAAGAATTCTTTGTAACAAGACCCCATGATGCTGCCGTGTCTGACAGTTGTGATGAATGGTTTGAAAAACCGACAAGTTGAAGATTGAGACACTTATGCAGCATATGGGAATCTTTATTCAGGAAACGTTTCGCCACACAGTGGCTTCATCAGTCCAATACAAAGAGGAAGGCGTAAGGAGAGGAGGAGAATGAGGTAATCAGTCCCTCAACCTGGAGTCGATGTGTTCAGTCCATCAATCTTGTAGAATGTACAGCATAGGGCCGTAGACGTGGCTTATATACTGTAGTGAGGTGACGTGAAGCAGTTGGAGGCGGGGTCATAGTGGTACCATCCACTAGTCGAAGTAGGTCTTCGTCCAAAGGTTGAACAAGTGTTGAAGAATTCTTTGTAACAAGACCCCATGATGCTGCCGTGTCTGACAGTTGTGATGAATGGTTTGAAAAACCGACAAGTTGAAGATTGAGACACTTATGCAGCATATGGGAATCTTTATTCAGGAAACGTTTCGCCACACAGTGGCTTCATCAGTCCAATACAAAGAGGAAGGCGTAGGGAGAGGAGGAGAATGAGGTAATCAGTCCCTCAACCTGGAGTCAATGTGTTCAGTCCATCAATCTTGTAGAATGTACAGCATAGGGCCGTAGACGTGGCTTATATACTGTAGTGAGGTGACGTGAAGCAGTTGGAGGCGGGGTCATAGTGGTACCATCCACTAGTCGAAGTAGGTCTTCGTCCAAAGGTTGAACAAGTGTTGAAGAATTCTTTGTAACAAGACCCCATGATGCTGCCGTGTCTGACAGTTGTGATGAATGGTTTGAAAAACCGACAAGTTGAAGATTGAGACACTTATGCAGCATATGGGAATCTTTATTCAGGAAACGTTTCGCCACACAGTGGCTTCATCAGTCCAATACAAAGAGGAAGGCGTAAGGAGAGGAGGAGAATGAGGTAATCAGTCCCTCAACCTGGAGTCGATGTGTTCAGTCTCAATCTTGTAGAATGTACAGCATAGGGCCGTAGACGTGGCTTATATACTGTAGTGAGGTGACGTGAAGCAGTTGGAGGCGGGGTCATAGTGGTACCATCCACTAGTCGAAGTAGGTCTTCGTCCAAAGGTTGAACAAGTGTTGAAGAATTCTTTGTAACAAGACCCCATGATGCTGCCGTGTCTGACAGTTGTGATGAATGGTTTGAAAAACCGACAAGTTGAAGATTGAGACACTTATGCAGCATATGGGAATCTTTACTCAGGAAACGTTTCGCCACACAGTGGCTTCATCAGTCCAATACAAAGAGGAAGGCGTAAGGAGAGGAGGAGAATGAGGTAATCAGTCCCTCAACCTGGAGTCGATGTGTTCAGTCCATCAATCTTGTAGAATGTACAGCATAGGGCCGTAGACGTGGCTTATATACTGTAGTGAGGTGACGTGAAGCAGTTGGAGGCGGGGTCATAGTGGTACCATCCACTAGTCGAAGTAGGTCTTCGTCCAAAGGTTGAACAAGTGTTGAAGAATTCTTTGTAACAAGACCCCATGATGCTGCCGTGTCTGACAGTTGTGATGAATGGTTTGAAAAACCGACAAGTTGAAGATTGAGACACTTATGCAGCATATGGGAATCTTTATTCAGGAAACGTTTCGCCACACAGTGGCTTCATCAGTCCAATACAAAGAGGAAGGCGTAAGGAGAGGAGGAGAATGAGGTAATCAGTCCCTCAACCTGGAGTCGATGTGTTCAGTCCATCAATCTTGTAGAATGTACAGCATAGGGCCGTAGACGTGGCTTATATACTGTAGTGAGGTGACGTGAAGCAGTTGGAGGCGGGGTCATAGTGGTACCATCCACTAGTCGAAGTAGGTCTTCGTCCAAAGGTTGAACAAGTGTTGAAGAATTCTTTGTAACAAGACCCCATGATGCTGCCGTGTCTGACAGTTGTGATGAATGGTTTGAAAAACCGACAAGTTGAAGATTGAGACACTTATGCAGCAT
Source organism: Cherax quadricarinatus (assembly GCF_038502225.1). NCBI lineage: Eukaryota > Metazoa > Arthropoda > Malacostraca > Decapoda > Parastacidae > Cherax > Cherax quadricarinatus. The sequence continues at coordinate 32,486,436 of NC_091330.1, forward strand.
ATGGGAATCTTTATTCAGGAAACGTTTCGCCACACAGTGGCTTCATCAGTCCAATACAAAGAGGAAGGCGTAAGGAGAGGAGGAGAATGAGGTAATCAGTCCCTCAACCTGGAGTCAATGTGTTCAGTCCATCAATCTTGTAGAATGTACAGCATAGGGCCGTAGACGTGGCTTATATACTGTAGTGAGGTGACGTGAAGCAGTTGGAGGCGGGGTCATAGTGGTACCATCCACTAGTCGAAGTAGGTCTTCGTCCAAAGGTTGAACAAGTGTTGAAGAATTCTTTGTAACAAGACCCCATGATGCTGCCGTGTCTGACAGTTGTGATGAATGGTTTGAAAAACCGACAAGTTGAAGATTGAGACACTTATGCAGCATCATGGGGTCTTGTTACAAAGAATTCTTCAACACTTGTTCAACCTTTGGACGAAGACCTACTTCGACTAGTGGATGGTACCACTATGACCCCGCCTCCAACTGCTTCACGTCACCTCACTACAGTATATAAGCCACGTCTACGGCCCTATGCTGTACATTCTACAAGATTGATGGACTGAACACATCGACTCCAGGTTGAGGGACTGATTACCTCATTCTCCTCCTCTCCTTACGCCTTCCTCTTTGTATTGGACTGATGAAGCCACTGTGTGGCGAAACGTTTCCTGAATAAAGATTCCCATATGCTGCATAAGTGTCTCAATCTTCAACTTGTCGGTTTTTCAAACCATTCATCACAACTGTCAGACACGGCAGCATCATGGGGTCTTGTTACAAAGAATTCTTCAACACTTGTTCAACCTTTGGACGAAGACCTACTTCGACTAGTGGATGGTACCACTATGACCCCGCCTCCAACTGCTTCACGTCACCTCACTACAGTATATAAGCCACGTCTACGGCCCTATGCTGTACATTCTACAAGATTGATGGACTGAACACATCGACTCCAGGTTGAGGGACTGATTTCCTCATTCTCCTCCTCTCCTTACGCCTTCCTCTTTGTATTGGACTGATGAAGCCACTGTGTGGCGAAACGTTTCCTGAATAAAGATTCCCATGTGCTGCATAAGTGTCTCAATCTTCAACTTGTCGGTTTTTCAAACCATTCATCACAACTGTCAGACACGGCAGCATCATGGGGTCTTGTTACAAAGAATTCTTCAACACTTGTTCAACCTTTGGACGAAGACCTACTTCGACTAGTGGATGGTACCACTATGACCCCGCCTCCAACTGCTTCACGTCACCTCACTACAGTATATAAGCCACGTCTACGGCCCTATGCTGTACATTCTACAAGATTGATGGACTGAACACATCGACTCCAGGTTGAGGGACTGATTACCTCATTCTCCTCCTCTCCTTACGCCTTCCTCTTTGTATTGGACTGATGAAGCCACTGTGTGGCGAAACGTTTCCTGAATAAAGATTCCCATATGCTGCATAAGTGTCTCAATCTTCAACTTGTCGGTTTTTCAAACCATTCATCACAACTGTCAGACACGGCAGCATCATGGGGTCTTGTTACAAAGAATTCTTCAACACTTGTTCAACCTTTGGACGAAGACCTACTTCGACTAGTGGATGGTACAACTATGACCCCGCCTCCAACTGCTTCACGTCACCTCACTACAGTATATAAGCCACGTCTACGGCCCTATGCTGTACATTCTACAAGATTGATGGACTGAACACATTGACTCCAGGTTGAGGGACTGATTACCTCATTCTCCTCCTCTCCTTACGCCTTCCTCTTTGTATTGGACTGATGAAGCCACTGTGTGGCGAAACGTTTCCTGAATAAAGATTCCCATATGCTGCATAAGTGTCTCAATCTTCAACTTGTCGGTTTTTCAAACCATTCATCACAACTGTCAGACACGGCAGCATCATGGGGTCTTGTTACAAAGAATTCTTCAACACTTGTTCAACCTTTGGACGAAGACCTACTTCGACTAGTGGATGGTACCACTATGACCCCGCCTCCAACTGCTTCACGTCACCTCACTACAGTATATAAGCCACGTCTACGGCCCTATGCTGTACATTCTACAAGATTGATGGACTGAACACATCGACTCCAGGTTGAGGGACTGATTACCTCATTCTCCTCCTCTCCTTACGCCTTCCTCTTTGTATTGGACTGATGAAGCCACTGTGTGGCGAAACGTTTCCTGAATAAAGATTCCCATATGCTGCATAAGTGTCTCAATCTAGGGGGGATATGATTGAGGTGTATAAATGGAAGACAGGAATAAATAAAGGGGATGTAAATAGTGTGCTGAAAATATCTAGCCTAGACAGGACTCGCAGCAATGGTTTTAAGTTAGAAAAATTCAGATTCAGGAAGGATATAGGAAAGTACTGGTTTGGTAATAGAGTTGTGGATGAGTGGAACAAACTCCCAAGTACCGTTATAGAGGCCAGAACGTTGTGTAGCTTTAAAAATATGTTGGATAAATACATGAGTGGGTGTGGGTGGGTGTGAGTTGGACCTGATAAGCTTGTGCTACCAAGACGGTTGCCGTGTTCCTCCCTTAAGTCAAGGTGACCTGACCTGACTAGGTTGGGTGCATTGGCTTAAGCCGGTAGGAGACTTGGACCTGCCTCGCATGGGCCAGTAGGCCTGCTGCAGTGTTCCTTCGTTCTTATGTTCTTATGTTCTTATGTTCTTGTAGACAATCAGGAGCCTATTGGTAATCCCCCTTATGTATGCTGGCTCACACACTTACCTAAGTCTGCGTTATGTAACAAACTTAAGCCAGAGACCTTTGTTGTTAGACTGAAACACTTGTTCGCTTCTTCATTGTTGGTGACACTAGAGTATGGTGACAAATGTCACTGTTGGTGACACTAGAGTAAGGTGACAAGTGTCATTGATGGTGACACTAGATTAAGGTGACAGGGGTCATTGTTGGTGACACTAGAGTAAGGTGACGGGTCATTGTTGGTGACACTAGAGTAAGGTGACAGGGGTCATTGTTGGTGACACAAGAGTAAGGTGACAGGGGTCATTGTTGGTGACACTAGAGTAAGGTGACAGAGGTCATTGTTGGTGACACTAGAGTAAGGTGACAGGGGTCATTGTTGGTGACACTAGAGTAAGGTGACAGAGGTCATTGTTGGTGACACTAGAGTAAGGTGACAGGGGACATTGTTGGTGACACTAGAGTAAGGTGACAGAGGTCATTGATGGTGACACTAGAGTAAGGTGACAAGTGTCATTGTTGGTGACACTAGAGTAAGGTGACAAGTGTCATTGTTGGTGACACTAGAGTAAGGTGACAGAGGTCATTGATGGTGACACTAGAGTAAGGTGACAGAGGTCATTGATGGTGACACTAGAGTAAGGTGACAAGTGTCATTGATGGTGACACTAGAGTAAGGTGACAAGTGTCATTGTTGGTGACACTAGAGTAAAGTGACAAATGTCATTGATGGTGACACTAGAGTAAGGTGACAAATGTCATTGATGGTGACACTAGAGTAAGGTGACAAGTGTCATTGATGGTGACACTAGAGTAAGGTGACAAATGTCACTGATGGTGACACTAGAGTAAGGTGACAAATGTCATTGATGGTGACACTAGAGTAAGGTGACAAGTGTCATTGTTGGTGACACTAGAGTAAGGTGACAAGTGTCATTGATGGTGACACTAGAGTAAGGTGACAAATGTCATTGATGGTGACACTGGAGTAAGGTGACAAGTGTCATTGATGGTGACACTAGAGTAAGGTGACAAATGTCATTGATGGTGACACTAGAGTAAGGTGACAAATGTCATTGATGGTGACACTAGAGTAAGGTGACAAGTGTCATTGATGGTGACACTAGAGTAAGGTGACAAATGCCACTGATGGTGACACTAGAGAAAGGTGACAAATGTCATTGATGGTGACACTAGAGTAAGGTGACAAATGTCACTGATGGTGACACTAGAGTAAGGTGACAAGTGTCATTGATGGTGACACTAGAGAAAGGTGACAAGTGTCATTGTTGGTGACACTAGAGTAAGTTGACAAGTGTCATTGTTGGTGACACTAGAGTAAGTTGACAAGTGTCATTGATGGTGACACTAGAGTAAGGTGACAAGTGTCATTGTTGGTGACACTAGAGTAAGTTGACAAGTGTCATTGTTGGTGACACTAGAGTAAGTTGACAAGTGTCATTGTTGGTGACACTAGAGTAAGGTGACAAGTGTCATTGTTGGTGACACTAGAGTAAGGTGACAGGGGTCATTGTTGGTGACACTAGAGTAAGGTGAAAAGTGTCATTGTTGGTGACACTAGAGTAAGTTGACAAGTGTCATTGTTGGTGACACTAGAGTAAGTTGACAAGTGTCATTGATGGTGACACTAGAGTAAGGTGACAAGTGTCATTGATGGTGACACTAGAGTAAGGTGACAGGGGTCATTGATGGTGACACTAGAGTAAGTTGACAAGTGTCATTGATGGTGACACTAGAGTAAGGTGACAGGGGTCATTGTTGGTGACACTAGAGTAAGGTGACAAGGGTCATTGTTGGTGACACTAGAGTAAGGTGACAGAGGTCATTGTTGGTGACACTAGAGTAAGGTGACAGAGGTCATTGTTGGTGACACTAGAGTAAGGTGACAGGTGTCATTGTTGGTGACACTAGAGTAAGGTGACAGAGGTCATTGTTGGTGACACTAGAGTAAGGTGACAGGGGTCATTGTTGGTGACACTAGAGTAAGGTGACAGGGGTCATTGTTAGTGACACTAGAGTAAGGTGACAGAGGTCATTGTTGGTGACACTAGAGTAAGGTGACAGGGGTCATTGTTGGTGACACTAGAGTAAGGTGACAGAGGTCATTGTTGGTGACACTAGAGTAAGGTGACAGGGGTCATTGATGGTGACACTAGAGTAAGTTGACAAGTGTCATTGATGGTGACACTAGAGTAAGGTGACAGGGGTCATTGTTGGTGACACTAGAGTAAGGTGACAGGGGTCATTGTTGGTGACACTAGAGTAAGGTGACAAGGGTCATTGTTGGTGACACTAGAGTAAGGTGACAGGGGTCATTGATGGTGACACTAGAGTAAGTTGACAAGGGTCATTGTTGGTGACACTAGAGTAAGGTGACAGGGGTCATTGTTGGTGACACTAGAGTAAGGTGACAAGGGTCATTGTTGGTGACACTAGAGTAAGGTGACAGGGGTCATTGATGGTGACACTAGAGTAAGGTGACAAGGGTTATTGTTGGTGACACTAGAGTAAGGTGACAGGGGTCATTGTTGGTGACACTAGAGTAAGGTGACAGGGGTCATTGTTGGTGACACTAGAGTAAGGTGACAAGGGTCATTGTTGGTGACACTAGAGTAAGGTGACAGAGGTCATTGTTGGTGACACTAGAGTAAGGTGACAGGGGTCATTGTTGGTGACACTAGAGTAAGGTGACAGAGGTCATTGTTGGTGACACTAGAGTAAGGTGACAGGGGTCATTGTTGGTGACACTAGAGTAAGGTGACAGAGGTCATTGTTGGTGACACTAGAGTAAGGTGACAGGGGTCATTGTTGGTGACACTAGAGTAAGGTGACAGGGGTCATTGTTGATGACACTAGAGTAAGGTGACAGGGGTCATTGTTGGTGATACTAGAGTAAGGTGACAGGGGTCATTGTTGGTGACACTAGAGTAAGGTGACAGAGGTCACTGTTGGTGACACTAGAGTAAGGTGATAGGGGTCATTGTTGATGACACTAGAGTAAGGTGACAGGGGTCATTGTTGGTGATACTAGAGTAAGGTGACAAGTGTCATTGTTGGTGACACTAGAGTAAGGTGACAGGGGTCATTGTTGGTGACACTAGAGTAAAGTGACAGAGGTCATTGTTGGTGACACTAGAGTAAGGTGACATAGGTCATTGTTGGTGACACTAGAGTAAGGTGACAGAGGTCATTGTTGGTGACACTAGAGTAAGGTGACATAGGTCATTGTTGGTGACACTAGAGTAAGGTGACAAGTGTCATTGTTGGTGACACTAGAGTAAGGTGACATAGGTCATTGTTGGTGACACTAGAGTAAGGTGACAAGTGTCATTGTTGGTGACACTAGAGTAAGGTGACAGAGATCATTGTTGGTGACACTAGAGTAAGGTGACAGGGGTCATTGTTGGTGACAATAGAGTAAGGTGACAGGGGTCATTGTTGGTGACACTAGAGTAAGGTGACAAGTGTCATTGTTGGTGACACTAGAGTAAGGTGACAAGTGTCATTGTTGGTGACACTAGAGTTAGTTGACAGGGGTCATTGTTGGTGACACTAGAGTAAGGTGACAGGGGTCATTGTTGGTGACACTAGAGTAAGGTGACAAGTGTCATTGTTGGTGACACTAGAGTTAGTTGACAGGGGTCATTGTTGGTGACACTAGAGTAAGGTGACAAGTGTCATTGTTGGTGACACTAGAGTAAGGTGACAAGTGTCATTGTTGGTGACACTAGAGTTAGTTGACAGGGGTCATTGTTGGTGACACTAGAGTTAGTTGACAGTGGTCATTGTTGGTGACACTAGAGTAAGGTGACAAGTGTCATTGTTGGTGACACTAGAGTAAGGTGACAAGTGTCATTGTTGGTGACACTAGAGTTAGTTGACAGGGGTCATTGTTGGTGACACTAGAGTAAGGTGACAGGGGTCATTGTTGGTGACACTAGAGTAAGGTGACAGGGGTCATTGTTGGTGACACTAGAGTAAGGTGACAGGGGTCATTGTTGGTGACACTAGAGTAAGGTGACAGGGGTCATTGTTGGTGACACTAGAGTAAGGTGACAGGGGTCATTGTTGGTGACACTAGAGTAAGGTGACAGGGGTCATTGTTGGTGACACTAGAGTAAGGTGACAGGGGTCATTGTTGGTGACACTAGAGTAAGGTGACAGGGGTCATTGTTGGTGACACTAGAGTAAGGTGACAGGGGTCATTGTTGGTGACACTAGAGTAAGGTGACAGAGGTCACTGTTGGTGACACTAGAGTAAGGTGACAGAGGTCACTGTTGGTGACACTAGAGTAAGGTGACAGGGGTCACTGTTGGTGACACTAGAGTAAGGTGACAGAGGTCACTGTTGGTGACACTAGAGTAAGGTGACAGGGGTCACTGTTGGTGACACTAGAGTAAGGTGACAGGGGTCACTGTTGGTGACACTAGAGTAAGGTGACAGGGGTCATTGTTGGTGACACTAGAGTAAGGTGACAGGGGTCATTGTTGGTGACACTAGAGTAAGGTGACAGAGGTCACTGTTGGTGACACTAGAGTTAGTTGACAAGTGTCGCAAATGACGCAGTGATCTCCCTGGTTAGTAAAAACGTTGTCACCAGTGAGTATTATTGGATGTGGCTGGTCACATGACACCTCCAGTGACGTAAAGCAACAGGTGACTGTAATCTATGTAACCTAACTAACAGTAGGTACCAGTCAGCCAGTAGCACTCAGACAGTTCCACATGACTGTCGTTAGTAATCACAGTATTTGATCGATCCATTCCTATACCTATGATATAATCACTATGATTTAATTAATGATGTTGCTTGATGAGGCCTAATTATATTCAGCCTAATTATATCACTTTTCGTAAGTAATTAACTACAATGTTTGAATAAATGTTTAGTAAGTTGTTAGTCAGAACAAGGAAATGATCGCATGTGTTGTGCACTCACTAAAGTAATTACATGTGACTGTAACATGTGTTTGTGGCAGATGTTTATAAACAAGTGCAGTGAACACCCGGATAAGATCCTTCACTTCCCCTCTCCCTCACTACTCCTCTCCCTCACTCACCCTCTCTCTCACTACTCCTCTCCCTCACTCCCCCTCTCCCTCACTCCCCCTCTCCCTCACTCACCCTCTCCCTCACTCCCCCTCTCCCTCACTCACCCTCTCCCTCACTCCCCCTCTCCCTCACTCCTCCTCTCCCTCACTCACCCTCTCTCTCACTCCTCCTCTCCCTCACTCACCCTCTCTCTCACTCCTCCTCTCCCTCACTCACCCTCTCTCTCACTCCTCCTCTCCCTCACTCTCCCTCTCCCTCACTCCTCCTCTCCCTCACTCCCCCTCTCCCTCACTCCCCCTCTCCCTCACTCACCCTCTCCCTCACTCCCCCTCTCCCTCACTCACCCTCTCCCTCACTACTCCTCTCCCTCACTCTCCCTCTCCCTCACTCCTCCTCTCCCTCACTCCTCCTCTCCCTCACTCCTCCTCTCCCTCACTCACCCTCTCCCTCACTCCCCCTCTCCCTCACTCTCCCTCTCCCTCACTCACCCTCTCCCTCACTCACCCTCTCCCTCACTCCCCCTCTCCCTCACTCACCCTCTCCCTCACTTCCCCTCTCCCTCACTCACCCTCTCCCTCACTCTCCCTCTCCCTCACTCACCCTCTCCCTCACTCCTCCTCTCCCTCACTCCTCCTCTCCCTCACTCACCCTCTCCCTCACTCCTCCTCTCCCTCACTCCCCCTCGCCCTCAGTCCCCCTCTCCCTCATTCCCCCTCTCCCTCACTCCCCCTCTCCCTCATTCCCCCTCTCCCTCACTCCCCCTCTCCCTCATTCCCCCTCTCCCTCACTCCCCCTCTCCCTCATTCCCCCTCTCCCTCACTCCCCCTCTCCCTCACTCCCCCTCTCCCTCATTCCCCCTCTCCCTCACTCCCCCTCTCCCTCATTAACCCACTCCCTCACTCCCCCTCTCCCTCAGTCCCCCTCTCCCTCACTCCCCCTCTCCCTCATTCACCCTCTCCCTCACTCACCCTCTCCCTCACTCACCCTCTCCCTCACTCCCCCTCTCCCTCATTCCCCCTCTCCCTCACTCCTCCTCTCCCTCACTCACCCTCTCCCTCACTCCCCCTCTCCCTCACTCCCCCTCTCCCTCACTCCTCCTCTCCCTCACTCCGCCTCGCCCTCACTCCCCCTCTCCCTCACTCCCCCTCTCCCTCACTCCTCCTCTCCCTCACTCACCCTCTCCCTCACTCACCCTCTCCCTCACTCACCCTCTCCCTCACTCACCCTCTCCCTCACTCACCCTCTCCCTCACTCACCCTCTCCCTCACTCACCCTCTCCCTCACTCCCCCTCTCCCTCACTCACCCTCTCCCTCACTCACCCTCTCCCTCACTCCCCCTCTCCCTCACTCACCCTCTCCCTCACTCCTCCTCTCCCTCACTCCCCCTCTCCCTCACTCACCCTCTCCCTCACTCACCCTCTCCCTCACTCACCCTCTCCCTCACTCACCCTCTCCCTCACTCACCCTCTCCCTCACTCCTCCTCTCCCTCACTCACCCTCTCTCTCACTCACCCTCTCCCTCACTCACCCTCTCCCTCACTCCCCCTCTCCCTCACTCA